>NC_081363.1:94755471-94987971 GCF_030684315.1 Stegostoma tigrinum
GGGGCTTGAGAAGATAAACGTGGGGAGGGTGTTTCCTCTGTGTGGAAGAGCAAACGAGGAGAGGGCATAATCTCATTCTGAAGAGGACAGGGACGAGGAGGATTTGTTTTCTCTCAGGGGCTATGAACCTGTGCAATTCTTCACTATATAGGGCTTTCAGGCTGGGTCGGTAAGAATAAACAAAGCTCAAATGTACATTTGTAATTATTACAGAAGTCAAGGATTAAGCGGATAAGGCATTGCAGTGAAGTCTGCGGACTATCAGATTATCTCTGAACTTGTGGAATGGGAAGCTGATAGAATGGACCATATGATTTATATTTGCTCCTGCATCTTATTCAATACATTAAACGTAACCATTGTAATGACTTGTCTTTCTCATTTCCTAATTGATATCAATTTACCCACTCTCTGATTTGCTGCCTGCTTCTCTCCCGAATTTAACTCGATATCTCACTGCCTGTAGAGTTATCAGATCAACTAGGTGCTTGGAGTAAATACAGGCTGATGGTGAATCCAAGCTTTAACTGGAAAGCAATGAGTGGGAAAGTAAAACAAAAAATGATAAGCTTACAGATGGCATTATAAATGACAGATGGTGCTGATCTTCCGGTTTCACCAATATGTTAGTTTTATGAATGTGCCCAGTGCCTATTATCTTCTTACACTCTTTCCATTTTTGTGCATGTTGTAAACCTTTGGAATGCTGCATGTTTAACCACATGTTCAAACTCTGAAGAAAGCGATTTATTTTGTTTATTTATCAATAATACCTAAAAAGATGGGCAATATCAATCTATTTGAAACTGAAAAGTAAAATGTGATTGACGGCAAATTTCAATGCTGTATGAAGGCCAGTGGGCAGAAAGGCAGCGAGCTGTGTTTCTGCAATGGAATGGTCATCATGTTCGCCTCACACACGAAAGATATTCGTCTGAAACCGTCCAGAAGCAGCAGGGTGCCCCTTTCTTACCAACAAGAGGCTTTTGCAGTGAAGTAGACGGAGATTTCCTGCTTGCTGTCCTCATCAGCCACCCTTAATTTCTATTCATTTGGCCATCTCTGCTGTTGTGGCGAAAAGGAATGCAATTCTAAATACCTTCAGTTCTAAGTTTTGTTAGATTTCTCCCCAGCCTGGATCTCAATACGCGCTGATATCGAATGCAGAAATGGTCTTCATTTTTAAGAATGCATTTGGCGTGCCCTGGCCCTTTCTGAAGAGTAATATTTTCACATTTGCTTTACGTGCGAAGGTGCCCTGGATCAATGCCAAGTAGAAACCTGCTTTGCTGGTGTCACAGTGCACCACGGATTCCTGATTTACCCTCTATTTCAATCCATCTCAAATTAGCATCTGAAAGGCTTAATTCGGAAATGGTCTGCCATGTGCCAAAGTCTGCGAATCAAAACCAGAAGTCCTCAGTTAACATGATTTCTGAACAAGTGTCCACACCGGAAATGTCAGCTTTCCCGTTCCACTGATGCTTCATGCCCTGTTGTGTTCATCCAAATCTATGTCTTGTTATCTCAGACTCTAACATCAGGAGTTCCAACTATACCAGACGTCCTCAGTCATGTTTTGATTTAGAGAGACATGTTGGCATGGTCGTGGGCACAAGCAGGCTGCTCTTCTGCTTCATATTCGAGGCTAAGTTGGGTTGTTCTCCCTTTTCACTGAAAGTGAATGGAGGTTGTGATACTACTGCGGCTGTGAAATCAAATCCTACATTAATTATAAACACAGTTGTTGGCTGTTGTGGCAAAAATGAGGGTAATTGCGATGTGTCTGTTGGTTAAATTTCCTTCATTTCTGTCCTGGGGAAGCGATCTGATGAGCCACCTTCTAGATCCGCTGCAATCGTTGCCGTGCAGGCACACCTGCATTGTTGATCAGAAGGGAAATCTGGCTTCTTCAAGACTGTGATTGCTCATTGTCACTTTCCTGGGCCATTCTTATTCGTTTTTTCTCCCTCCTTACCTGAGCATTTTTTCGAAAGTGGCATCAGATGAAAGTGCCAGTATATTTGGGAGCACAGTTTGGATATGCCCCACTGCCACTTGCAGGAGTAGTTCATGACGCAGATAAGTTTCATGCTTTGTTGTGCCTGGAACTGCATTCGCCTTGCCATTTTTGCTTCTGTTGCAAGTTAAGAGCTGTCTGTTTGGGAAATCACTCAATACCTGAGGAGCTAACACGGTTACTTTCTTGCAGACACAATTTTCAGTGGGAGCATGTCACAGAGAATGGTCATCGGGTTTACAAGCGCCTTCATCCCCAGGTGGCTTCGAACCACCAACAGTTAACAGCTGAACACGCTGACCAATTGCACCACAGAGAAAGGGGCTCTGTTGTCTGCAAGCGAACAATCAAACTCGGAGGCAGCATCTATGGTGTTGTCCAAATGGACAGCGCACTAACAGACACTTCAGTGATCCTTTTACATGTGGACCACATATCTTTAATTATTCTAGCCCCATTTGCCAAAATTTGACCATATTTCTTCTGCACTCTTCTGATTCATGCACAGAACCAGATACCTTTGAAATGCTGTATTTTCGCCAGCCTCTACAACTTCCTCTTGCAGTTCATTCCATACACGCACCACTTTCCGTGCGAAAAATGCCCCTCAGACCCTGTTTAATTTTCTCACTTTCACCTTAAAAACGTGCCGTGTAGTTTTGTGATCAGAGATAATGGGAACTGCAGATGCTGGAGAATCCGAGATAACAAAGTGTGGAGCTGGATGAACACAACAGGCCAAGCAGCATCTTAGGAAGCACAAACGCTGAGATTTCGGTCTGAGACCATTCATCAGGAAATGCCCCCAGCCTGACCAATCTGTGCCGCTGCTTCATGCTCCAGGCAAGTTGCATTGTTCACCCTTTGCACTGAAGGCAAATAGAGATCGTAGTTTTGCTGCTGCTGTGAAACTAAATCCTGCATTGATTCTAATCAGAGTCATATGCTGTTTTGGCGAAAAGGAGGGTGGTTGTGATGTGAAATTTTGTTAGATTTCTCTCATTGCCTTTATTTCTGTTCTGGAGAAGGGAGAAGATCTGCCTCAACTGTTGTCATGCAGGCACACTGCATTGGTGAACAGAAGGGAAACTCAACTTTTCCATGAAAATGATTGCTAATATTCACTTTTTGTGGATCACTCCCGTTGTGTTCTCTTTTGTTCCTTTCCTGAGCACTTTCCAGAAAGTGATGTTGGACTGATTCTCCGGCATATTTGGAAGCGCGGTTTGGAATTGCCCTGCTGCTACTTGCCTGAGTAGTTCGTGACCCAAACAACCCTGCATTGGGTTGAATTGTAGGAAGGAATTATTAGCTCGTTTCATATTATTCAATTCACTGCAAGCACGCACAGCTCATTAAAGTTATGTAAATTTCTGAAAACTGACAGTAATATGCAATGTGGTGATTAGGGTCGAGTTTAACTGGGGTTATGGAGGAAAAGTAGGAAAGCGGTGTTGTGAATTTTCAGCTCAGTGGTGATCTCATTGAATGGTTGCTTGCTGATGACAAACATGTTTCATTTGACATTGAAACTCATTCAGATCAGGAAGGGGATATTCTTGAGATTAAGCGGTAATGGTGATTCTCGTTACTGGTTTTTTCATCTTGTGAATGTTACTGTTACTGCTTATGTCCCTGTTAGCAACACATCGCAAATGTGAATACCCCGACTAAGCAGGGGCAGTTAGGGCACCTTTCCTCTCTTTAAGAAGCTGGAACATGGACTCTGATGTTCTCGGGGACATTACCTGATCTGAGACATTGAAATAAATACTGTCAGAGTTGCATGGCTTTTGCAGTTGCCACTATCAGGAAAAATAAGCCTCAATTCCCTAACTAGGAATCGAACCCGGGCGGTGGCGCTGAAAGCGCCAAATCCGAACCACTAGACCACCAGGGAGACCAAAGTGGGCTGCCACATCATTTCTTAATGACACAGCTTCTGGCTTACATTTTCCACTGCTGTTCTGTCTCCTCCAAAATGATTGAATCATTGTGCTTTTACAACATGGAAAGAGGCTCAGCGTCCCAGTTTCCAGCAAATGGCTCATAGCCTTGTGTGCTGTAACACAACAAATGAAGCAGAGGGGAGGCGGCGGTGGACCGGCTGTTTCAGATGCTGACATCTATGTGAGAGAATGGGGGTTTGAGAGAAGAGTGTCATCACTTCAAAAAATGTTTTCACGTAAAAGGTTTGATACTTTGTCGCATTTCCGAGGCACATGTCACAAGGAATAGAAAACATTGCAGCAAACACCCATTGTCATAATTCAGTTTCAAATTGAGGTTGTTGTGGTCATAAGGCAGAATACGAGCCATTACACGATCACAGCCCCACACAGCAGACCACGCTCGTAAAGTGCAATCACTGCAGTGGCAGAGAAAATGTTAGGAACAGCACCAGATATATAACGGGAATACTTTCCAAATAGTGCATTGCAATGGGCTGGAATCTTTAATGTCGATGTTCCCAGAGGTGGGCATTCCATCATTCAGTGTATTGAAGACTGAGAATGATACACATCTGCAAAATAACAAAGCCTTTGGGAATAGTGCAGGCTGTTGTTGTAATGTATTTATTCAAGACAATGCAGTTTAGCATTTTTACATCATCAGTTCCCTCACACAAGATAGTAACCACTGCTGCAGGTGACCATACAATCCCAGCTCCCAGGCCCGGAACCAGAGAAACTCAGTGACCCAGCTGCGAAGCTACAACTGGAAATGGGGATGGCAATGAGTGAATGGATTTACTCTGTGGTAACAGATGACGTGCATTTTAAACCAAGACTGTGTCCCAAAAACCAAGATAGAGCCACGGGGATCATGTGCAGAAGGATGAGAGAATGCAATGCCGAATCAGGCAGTGGACAGGATAATACAGATAGAAGTGACACAATCTGTGACCGCGTGGCCCTTCTATGATGGTATTGAGGTGCGTGAAATGCCAAGTCTGTGAGCTCCAACCTCTCCCAGAGTGGCTTCTGTTGACATGAAGCAGGGTTTATTGGGCATCGGGCTGTGTGAAAGATTACTCAGCAATTTTAATCGGAAGCAAAATAGTTTTTTTTGCAGCACAGATATTTGTGCATTGTGTGACGGTCTGTCTGGGAAAATGTCTCAAGTATAAAGAAAAATGATGCTAATATTCAAATTGTTGGAAGAGATATCCGTGCTTGGAAAAATGGAGGTAAAGCTTTCACTCGCTGACTTTTGTTATCTGGCTAACCCTGCACTGGGTTGAATTGTGGAAAGGGCTTTTTTTTAGCTTGTTTCATATTATTCAATTTCCTGTAAGCATGCATAGATCATTAAAGTTATCTAAATTTCTGAAAACCGACAGTAATAGGGTCTAGGCCCAAAACGTCAGCTTTTGTGCTCCTGAGATGCTGCTTGGCCTGTTGTCTTCATCCAGCTTCACACTATTAGCTTGGATTCTCAAGAATCTGCAGTTCCCATTATCTGTGATACAATCAGTAATATAAAATGTTGCAATTAGGCTCGAGTTTAACTGAGGTTATGGAGGAAAAAACAAGAAAGCAGGGTTGAGATTATTCAGCTCAGTCGTGACGTAATTAAATGGCTGTTTCCTGATTACAAACATGTTTTGTTTGGCATTCAAACTCACCAAAACAGGAAGGGGAGACGATTGAAATGAAGCGGTGTTGGTGATTCTCGTTGCTGGTTGTTTTTCCTGTGAATGTTATATTTCTGCTCATGTCCCTGTTAACTATACAACACAAAGATGAATAGTCCGACAGAACAGGGACAGTCAAGGGATCTTTTCTCTTTCTCAGAAGCTGAAACATGGACTCTGATGTTGTCGGGGACATTCACTGATTTGAGACATTCAAAAGAATCTGCTCACAGCTGTGCTGCTTTTGCGGTTGCCACGATCAGGAACAATAAATCTTGATTACCTGGCCAGGAATTGAACCCTGGCCATGGCAGTGAGATCACCAAATCCTAATACACTAGTCCACCAGGGATACTTGTCCAGGACCCTGCATTGTTTTTTTTTTATGACACCGCTTCTGGCTTTCTTTTTCCACTGGCTCTCTTTCTTCTCCAAAATGAATGAATCATCGTGCTTTTACAACAAAGAAAGAGGCTCAGCATCCCAGTTCCCAGCACTTGACCCATAGCTTTGTGTGCTCTGATACAACAAATGTGGCGTAGGGGTGGAGGCGGTGACTGGCTGTTTGAAATGCTGACATCAGCTTGTGGGATAAAGTCATTGATCAAAACAGAATTTATTGTAGAAGATCACTGCCTGTGTTCGGATAATGATCTGTGCCTGGGGAATATACCTCAATTATCAACTGATTGGCATAAATTTTCAATCGGAGAAAAATCATCTGAGAAGGGGGAAGTGGAGGTGATGTTTTCGCTCGATGACCTTCCCTGTATTGCTGACACTGTGCTGGGATAAATTCCGAAAAAAAAATAAAAACTGTTCATCTGTTTCATTGTAATCAACATTCCGCATGCAAATTGCTACAAGTCGTTCCACTGATCAAAAGATAATTAGATTTATCTCATTGAGCGTTTTGAACATTGCCATCAAATGATAGAGACAGTGAGAGTGGAACTGTGTGACTTCTGCAATGTTGCAGCGTCAGTCTGTATTGGACTGTACAGAATTTGATAGATTGGTTCCTGATTGAAGCATTTACTGGAAGCAGGGAGCTGAGCAAGATATCGGCTCACACCAATTCAGCTCTGAGAGCAGAAACAGTAAATTCCTTCCTTGCAATACGAATGAATTTGTACAGCACAGAGAATTTTGCTGCAATGAATAAGGCTGGATGGGACCAGCATCCTTTCACAAGACTGGGTTGACTGAGGAATGAGGAGGGGAGCTGCCTCTACTTGCTTGCCTTTAGTTGAAGTGAAGTTGCATGGACGTGTAGCACTTAAGGGTTATTATGACAAAAAAAATCATTTAAAGGTGCGTCTTATTACTCCACGTGACTCATTGAAAATTGCAAAACAACTGAGCTGTTGTGTTTTAATTGTTAGATTGCAGAAAGTTGGTTAGCTCAGATCACGGGATGGGATTTGCATTGCCTGCGGATGCATTTAATTCCTTATCGAATGTCTGTTGGGTAGGGATTTTCTCAACATTTGACTCTTAATTCAAAAATTTTATTGAATTCAGAGAACAACACCTTTGATTCCGAATTAATAGCCGGATGATATTGCCACTAGGCCCACGCCTCTCCGCAAGGTGGTTATTTTCCCATTGTGTGGGCAAACATCCAAAATATTTGTTTTCACTTTCTCCATGTGTGTTGCTGTGCGATATTTACCTCAATGAACCCTGTGGCCCTGACGCCAAACCGCGATATCAGGAAGTTTGACATCATTGAGTGCAGCTCCGTTTGTAAAAACTGATCGAGGGATTTGACAAAATGGAAGGCAACCTGGGTCTTCCCGGGTTTTGAGGCATTGTCACTGCACTAGTTTTAACAATAGACTTAGCGTACCTCTTTCTAAACTAAGTCAATTCCCTGGTGCTTCGGGAGAAAAGGCAGCAAACGGTTTCAACAGCAGCTGCTTCCCATTCTGACTCCGTGTTCCCAGAAGCCTGCTGTTTCTGCCCTTTCTCCTGGACTGGAGTCGGTCCATTTCCTTCCTCTGGCAGGCAGTGCTTTGCATTTGAACAACAGAACACGTATTGGGAAGCTGCCCTAGCCTGCACAATCCGACAATGTACAGCAGCCAACATGCAATAGAAACAGTTTGAGAGATTGCATTTGGATTGAACGGTTTACTGTCAGCTTGTGGAAAATCACTGCCGATGAGACAAATGAAACTGGCAGGTAAGAATGCAAGAGTATCTGATCTCGTGGATCATTGGAGAAAATGTTAACAGCATTGGACCATTTGAAAACACTGATCCCTGGTTAATTCGACCAGCTCGCTCCCACTTCACAAGGAATGCTCTTGCCTGCTTTTTAGTGATGGCTCACTTAACGAGACAAATATTCACATGTTCATTCCACACGACAACAACAAGCAATGTTGAGGAGATGCACAATGAAGGACCGAGGCAAATGTTAAGAGAGAGCCATCAACTCACTGAGATCAGCCAGGGACCAATTATGTAAAGGTGCCTTCTCAGTGACATCAATTTATTTGAAAATTTTGTGAAACATGCACTCGAGAAGGAGGTCACTCTGCCCAGTGGCTCTGTGCTGTGGGAGAAATGGAACACTTACTCAGCCCACTTTCCACAATTGCAGCTGTCGATATACAGCGTATCAAACACGAGCGGAAAATCCAGGGAGGTTTTAAATGAGATCAGTGCTTCGGTCTCATATATTTCCAGACACTTTTCACCTTTTGTCTGAAAAAAAATGTCCGCGCCCCATAAATCTTTCCGACTCTTTTAGCATATATCCATCATCAAATTTCCCACACATCTCTCGGTATTGTTTTCTAAAATGTGCATTCCATTACCTGGTTGGATCTTCCTAAGCAAATCACTGCACTCTTTCCTGGGCTTAATTCCACTTGTCAATTTTTTCTGCTTGCTGACCAGTCCACTGAAATCTTCTTGCAGAATACACTAACACTCTTCATTTTCAATGAAGTTCCCAAGTGTTGTGTTGCTTGCAAACTTCTTAATCATACCTCCAATATAGCTCTACAAATCATTAAACGTATCTGTAGGCCACTGAGGGGCATTTCCAAACAACCTTTAAAATTCCATCATGACTAAGCAAGGTAAACAAATGATGCATGTGCCCAATCACTGGAGAGTCCAAATCCAGAGACCACAGTTTGAGGATAAGCTGTAACCATATAGAAGTGAGGTGAGGGGAATGTCAAAACCATAAAACAACAAACCTGAAGAATTCTGTGCTTCACCAAGCTGTTGAAGCTAAAGCATCAATTATTTTTACATGAAGGAGTTAGTTATGGTTTTTAGGGCACAAGGGACAAAAGGATGTGAGTTGACAAGTGAAACAGGGAACTGAGTTGGGTGATCTCGATGATCATATTGAATAGTGGAGCAGGCTGGAAGGACTGAATGGCTTCTTCCTGCTACAACGTCTCCGTGTCTATCGCATACATCAAGTGACTTTGCACAGAGCCTGTTGAAACAACTCTGGAAACTGATTATCAGTGACAAAAACAACAATCAACAATACTCTGTTGTTTCTTGCTGAAAAGTTGTATCTGATTAGTGCGGTGCTCTGACACTAATTTCACTTTTCTTTGAGAGATGTATGTAAATAGCTGTGTATTTTTTAACTTAGAAACGGTGATGACAGTTGATGCAGTGTTAGTCATGTCTTGGAATGAAAAGCTCAAAGACAGTGGGGATGTAAAACTGTCTGTGAGTTGTTTCCCAGATTTGAGAACAGTGCACAATGTTATTAAAAGGTGTCCTATTGAGACACCTTTTAACAACATTGTGATGTCGTTATGAGCTGCACGTTTTGGTGCAGAAAATTTCGAAAACCTAAATAAAATAAAAACATATTGAGGCAGAGATCACAGAAACCCTACCGTATACATACAGACCATTTGGCCATAAAGTCTGTATAGACCCTCGAGGTCCAACGAAATTGCTGGGAAAGCTCAGCAAGCCTGGCAACATCTTTGAAGAAAAACTCAGAATTAATTATACGGTCCGGTGACACTTTCTCAGACCCGAGAACTTTCCATAAATGTATATTTACCACGGCTGAACTTACTGGTTTGCACATCCCTGCACTCTACGGGCAATTTCCAATGGCCAATTCACCTGATCTGCACATATTCTCCCTATGAGAAGAAACCTCAACAGAGACTAGGGGAGAAGGCACAAACTCCATACAGACATCACCCAAGGTTGACTCAAAAAAGGTTAGAGCCTCCCCGGCAGGCAATTGATCCATGGTGCCTCGTGTGACAGGCGGGGATACTAACTATTATACTACCAAGGATGGTGCGTGCACCACCCCCAACGCCCAACCAACACCCACACCCCCCACCCCCCCGAGCCCCCTAGCAGTGCATTAGGCAAATAAAACTGCTTTACTATCCTAAATCTATTTTTCATCGCTTGGCCCATAGTCCTCTATGCCTTGGCATCACAATTTCACATCTGAATGCTTCTTAAAACTATTCGGATACCCAACACTCGGACACTTACAGACAGCGGCTTCCAGATTCCAAACACACACTGGCTGAGTAAAGTTTGCTGCCTATCTGCTCAAACCTTCTGATATCTTACTTTAAATCTCTGCCCCACTTTTGATGATTCTTGCCATGATGAGAAAACGTTTCTTTCAGTCTTCCCTATCAATAACACTCATTGTTTTATACTTCTCAAACTTGTCTCCTGTAAATCTCCTCTGCTCTATTGAAAGCAAACCTATCCTGTCCAATCTCATTTCATAACTGAAACTCTTCAACCCAGGCCATATCCTGGTAAATCTCTTCTGCGTCATTTCCAGTGCTATCATCATCTGCTGTCGTGTGAATTTGCAGAACTGCACACAATACTCCAGCTACAGCTGTATGAACAAATGAAATAAATGACACAAAAAACCTTAGGAAATGTGGTTCCATCAATGTCTCTTTTGATTACTGGTCTGTGTTCTCTTCCTGAGCCTGATACTTCAATAATCACTGGTACATGTCAGGAAAAATCTGCAACTTAATGTTTGGTCTCACAACCACAGTGACGAAGTGGATCGACTGATTTGTAGGTTTTGTTAGTAAATCTGAAACACGTTCAGTAAGCGACAGTGACCGTAGCAGGACAGACTGAACGGTGACAATGTGAAATTGAGCGTTAGATTGGGCAGTGCCTCAGTGACGTGAACTGAGGAAGGTAAAGGATGGTTGGTAACTGTGGAACAGAGAGAAATCCCCAAGAGACGTGTTTGCAATCTGATACATCAAACGCTGATACGTGAGACAGCGAGGGTTTGAAGGGAGAAAATTATCACCTCGTAGAATATTTTCACATAAAATGATTGATATTTGCCGCATTTCTGCAGCACATGTCGCAAGGAATAAAAGACACAATTGGTAAACATGCGTTACTTCTATGATGGTGTCGTGGCGCTTGAAATGCTGAACCTATGAGCTCTAACCTCACCCGGAACAACCTTTATTGGCATAGAGAAGGATTAATTGGACATCAGGAGTTGGGAAAGCAATTTAAATCTGAAGCAAAATAATTTTCAGCAGCGCAGATTCTTGTGGACTCCGAGAGTATTTGTCCGTGAAAATACCGCAATTATGAAGAAAAATACTGCAAATGTTCAACTAGTTATGTGAGATATCTATGCGCACGGAGAAATGTTTTTGCTCTCTGCACTTTCTCATATGATTGCCTCTGCACTGAGTTGAATTGCAGAAAGGGCTTTTTTTTTGCTCATTTCATATTATTCAGATACCTGCAAACACACACAGATCATTAAAGTAAAGTAAACTTCCAAAAGATAACAGTAATGTACGATGTTGTGATTAGACATTAATTTTCCTCACGTTATGGAGGAAAAAAAAGACAGGAAAGTGCAGTTGAGACTTATTAGAACAATAGTGATCTCATTGAAAAGCTGAGTGAACTGGATAGGGTGAATGGAATCTCCATGAGGAGTAATGTGTTTTCTTTGTCAGTGAAACTCGCCGCATTACGAGGTCAGGGCCATTGAACCGAATCAGTGACGGTGATTATCTTTGCTGGCTGTTCACGTTATGAATGGTCTTCTTGCTACACCTGTCCATGTTAACACCATAACTGAAGTGTGTAAAGGCCAATAATGTGATGGACTGCGGTTGCAATAGAAAGCGTGCTTGACTGCAAATTATGTGATTGTACCTTCAACTCCTACCTAGTTTGACCGCAAGGTCGAAATGTATTGCACCTCAGGACTCATCTCTCTCGCTGCTCTGAAGACGAGATGCTATTTGAACCTCTGCAGGAAGAACAACCCCTACTATCCTCTGTTAGTGAATGTCAACAATGCCTCATCAGTGAAAGGGACCCTGAACTTGTCCACAAGCTGCACATGAGTACATTTTAGTTTCCCAAACTCACCGACACAATCGTTACAGCTATTGGGAATGGCAAGGAAACAAAGCAAATCACCGAGTCTTAACTTCAAGAATCTTTAGAATCACTTTGGGAAGTGGCTTCAGAGGAGAATGGAGGGTGAACTGTCTGGATGAACAGAGAGAGCTCAGGCACCATTCCCACTTTAAGAGGCTGCAGCATTGACTTTCACGTTCTCGGGGACAAGAACTGACCCGAGACATTGAAAGGATTCCCGTCTGAGCTGTTTTACCTCTGCTATTGTCAAGGTCAGGAACAATCAGTCCTGATTTCCTGACAAGAATCACACCCAGGCTGTGCCAGTGAAAAGTGTTATATCCAAACCACTAGTCCATCAGGAATGACGGCAGAAGGACGTGCATTGTCTCTGAATGACGCAATTTTCGACTTATTTTTCTCTTCCAAAATGATCGAATCATTGATTTTTTATAGGCTCATCATTTTCCGTTTCCAGCACTTGACCTGTTCCCTTCTATGTTGTGATGCTTCAAGTGTTCATCTCAACAATATTTTCCCTGTAGCATTTAATCACGAAAGTTATAATAAACGGGACTGAAGTTTGAGATGGTATAACTTCGTTCATGTCCCTCTTGAGAAACTGAACCTGATTTTCACCACAAAAAGAAGCAATCAGATACATTCCCCTAATAGTACCAAAAGCCCCAGGAGAGAACAAACCCCCAAAAGCAACGGTTTCAACCATCTGGCTCCTATTGTTTAATTTATGGATTCAAAATCAGAATCTATTTAAAGCAAAGAAGAAAAGCATTCGGCCGCTCCACTGCCCTTGTTAATCCCTCATTGTTTCCTCATCACTCTGCAATTTATACTGCTCCACCTCATTCTTCCTGCTAAACTGGAACGTTTCTCACATCAGCTGCTTCCGAAATACCTTTCTTAATGACCTGGAAGGACAAACAGGAATGTGGTATTTCAAACACATTTCTGGCTGGTGAAGAACATGACATGGTGGTGTTAATGCTGTTGTATCAGAAATACTTTCAAACGACATTTAAAGAGCTCCTTTGGATGTTGGATGCAGCAGTTGGTGAAAAATCTCACAGACCCCAGAAAGATATTAACTCAGAGCCCCTTGGTGAATCGCTAAACTGCAGACCCAGCACTGCAGGCGTAAGTGTCCTCTGAGAGAGGGTATCATGCATTAGAAAATGCATTGCAATAGATGACTGGATAGTTTGTGCAGAATACGCCAAGACAATGTTAAAAACTAGGCTCAGTGGGCTCTGTGCGTTTCTGCAGTATAGCAGCAATGACATTTGCCTTACAGCCCACTCCCTCATTACCCAAACAAGGAGTGCTTATTTTTCCCCACTTTTCATTAATTGTGAACAGAGTTAATTTTTAAGTTACTGTTCTCATCACAAAATCTTGCCGCTTCTAACTTGGACATAGGGGTTTATGCAGAAAGGCTCCAAAGACAGGGAGAATCTGCTGCAGCCGTTGCCAAACTTAACAGGAGCTTTTTTAACCCTTTCACACGAGAAAAACCTTTCATGAGAAACGAGTTTGTGTAAGTTGTCTCCCTGGGATGAGCAAGAAGCCGCTGATTGAAGCTACAGTGGCCACTTTCTGCTGGCAACGGGGAATTGGGAAGAGGGGTCAAACCCCGCTGTTTGTCTGTGTCTCACTCTGTGTGGAGCAGGGAAAGAGAAAATCTATGAAGGGTTTATTTTGATTTCAATCTTTTCATGGATTTTGCATAGGTTAAATGGAAGAACTTGACCCAAAGCAACCAAGGCACTGCATCTGCATGGCCTCGAGCTGGTATCTTTTCAATTTACATTCTGATCCATTGAGCCATGGAAACGTCCATCAGCAAAATGAGCAAAATCCCCTGATGTGCAGGTGGCGATGTTGGACTGGTGCAGACAAAGTCAAAAATAATGTTACTCCAGGTTATAGTCCAACAGGTTTATTTGAAAACACGAGCTTTTGTAACCTCACTCCTTCATTGGGTGTTAGTGAGAGAGGTGTCAGATACGGAATTTTAAACGAAAAGACCAAAAGGGACACACTACTCTCTGATGGGAGAATGCAGTATCACAGCCTGCTACTTGTCCCTGTTCCTCTCCACGTGGAGCTGAAGTGAAGCATTGATGGTCCTGTGTAAATCCAATCTCCTCATCGAGGTCTCATGGGTACGATGTCGGTACGTGGTCGAGAAAATTGTTTGATCTGAAACTGCAGAAGCAGCGTACCTGGGTGGTCTGGAGCGCCAGCCCTTTCAGCGATTGACCAATTGAGACTCAGAACTGGCGCCAACATGACACGCAAATTCCCCAAGCAAAGATATAAGGAGGTGCTGTCCAGCTGGAGCTCTCACTATTTTCAGGACCTGCTGCCCATTTTACCGCTTTCATCACTGAAACTGTCAGAGACCCGAGGAGCTGCAAACACTGAGAAGGAAAGAAGCACCACATTTTTGACGTTGCTCAGTTTCCATCTGAGGTAAATCACACGTGAATCTAGGAGCAGGGGGATTTGAACCCAAGATTCAACACAGATGGGAGATTAAAGCCTGCACCTTAGACTGCTCACCCATTCTACTGCATGAAGCCACTGTGCTGATATCGTCATAACTAGTGGTTGCAACGAATTAGAAAATGAACATAAAGAAACTTAGAGCCTTTTATAAAATTCTTCACTTGGGTGTGAGTACTTCAGCATTTATTGCAACATCCCAATTGCCCCTGAGAAGATGGTAGGGAGCAGTTTGTTACAATTGGATAAATCTGACCAACTAGCGCAAAACTGACTGAAGGAGCTGTTCAGTCAATATTTCAATCATCCTCCACGTGATACCAACACAGAGGCACTCAGATATTCCCACTGAGAGAGATAAAAGTCTGAGGAGAGACAATAAATCAGAAACTAAGTGTGTATGTCACTTAGCAAATGATTGAACTATTCTGGGACAACAACATTCATGAAAGTGTTGAATTGAAGTGAGTTGTAATTGGTAAAGCGGGACTGCTGTATGGGTCCATTCAAGCGGCAGGCAGCAGATTCTGACCAGTTCGCACCCACCATGAACATTCCAGCTCCAACTCTTAAGACAGACCACATGTGCTGTTTTCCAAGATTTCAAGTCCCTGGCTTTTCCACCACTTTCACTCCAAAGCCTCTCTTTCGTGATGTTCCTCGATCTGCTGTCTGACCGGGATCTCGAGCTCTGATGTGAAAGTTGAACTCTCAGTTCACTGATTCTGCCAGAACTACTGTGGCCATTTAGTTTTCAAACGCTTTGCAAGTCACCTTCCTTCAGAAAATATTCACAAGATAAAGGCATTATTCCCTGACCATTTTGTGTCGAGATAAAAGCATGAGAGCATCAGGGACACAGTTCTGAATTCTTGCAGTTTGCTCAACATGATTTCACATCAGACACTTGCTCCCCCAAACACAACCAATGACTGACATGATTGAAGCGAATGTATCATTGTCAACTATATGGACGAAACAAAAGTAAGTAAGAAGCTAAATAATGAGTCAGAAGTCAATAGTCCAACATGTTTTTTTTAATTAAAAGCATTCAGAGAGCTGCTCCTTCGTCAGGTGTCAGAATTCAACATGAATGTGACAATATTAAAAATAGAATGGACAATGAATGTGGAAAGTGATTGTTATAGTCGTACAAGGTACAGCCAGGGTACAGTGAATAGCTTTAGAACCTACACCTAAAGAAAGATACATTGGCAGTGGGTCAGTGCAGTGAAGGTTCACCACATTCTCTGGTGTGTTGAAGGATTTCTGGGAGAGGACAGATTGAGTAGGTTGGGCCTGTACTCAGTGGACTTTAAAAGAATGAGTGAAGACCGCCTTGAAAAAGTTATTATTCTGAGGGGCCTGGACAAGATAGTTATAGATCTGATGTTTTCTTTGTGTGGAAAAGTTTAGGACCAGAGGGCATCATCTCAGTCTGAGGAGTCACCCACTCAGGTCAGAGATGAGGAGGATTCATTTTCCCTCAGAGGCAATGAATCTGTGGAATTATTTACTAAAAAGTTAGGCTGGGCCGATAAGTATACTCAAAGTTCAGAGATTTGTAATTATTTAGGATATGAAGGATTAAGTGGAAAAGGCATGCAAATCGAGTCTCCGGATTATCAGATTATCCATGATCTCGTGGAATGGGGGAGTGGATAGAATGGACCATATGATTTATTGTGGCTCCTGCATCTTATTCAATGCGACAAGCTTTCCCATTGTAATTATTTGCTTTGTTTTGGTTGTCATAATTGATATCAATGTACCCACTCTCGGATTCACTGTCTGCTTCTGTCCCGATTTTAACTCGACATCCATCTGTTTATTGAGTTAACTGATTAATTAGCTGCTAGATGTAAACACAAGCTAATGGTGAATTCAAGCTTTTAACGGAATGCAAGGAATGAGAATGTAAGTCAGAAAGTGATAAGTTTACAGATGGCAGTGCAAATGACAGAGGGCGCTGATCATCCTGTTTCTCCAATATATTAGTTACAATTATTTGCCCAGTGCCCATTATCTTCTTCTACTCTTCCCAGTCTTGTGCACGTTGTAAACCTTTGGAGTGGTGGATGTTTCAACACATGTTCAAACTGTGAGGAAAGACTATATTTTCTTTATTTCTTAATAATACTTGTGAACGTCACAGCTGTTCTGTTTGGTGCAAAGAGTGAAATCATTATCAAGAGTGAATATCTAAATTCTAGAAACATTGTACAGTTCATATTTTCTTTATCACAACATAACCAAATAAAGTTTATCACAGATGCATTACATTTGTTCCTCAAACAAGTCTCAAGACGTAGATTCATCTTTGCATTGATGTTTCTTTTGATAGATGGGCTATCGTCATCTGGTGGGAAATTAACATTGTAACCGGGCGTACCTGAATTGCTAAGAAAATATACCAGCGGCATTGGGATTCTCGAAGCCTTTCGTTGTGCCTTCACTGTCGTTGTGCTGCAGGAATAACATTGGAAAAATGTCATATCAGAGCAAACAGCTGGTTGTGGTCTTCGGCGCTGGATTGAGGTTCCAGTATCTGAAGAGGCGTGGGTTTGTGTGGAAACAGAATGGGGAAGATCTGCGTTTAAGTTGAATGGAGCAAAATCTGTTTGCTGCTCACAAAATGATCTATGATGAGGGACAGCACAGATCCTCCATTGGGTCAGCGTCCAGATTGTGTTTACATGGTGCAGTGGCATGGAATGTCCCCAGCATGATATCAGGAACAAGCAGGCTGCACTGCTGCTTCGTGTCCCAGCCAAGATGCGGAGTTCACCATTTTCACTGAAAATGAATAAAGATCACTATACCACTGCTGCTGTGAAATCAAAACCTGCATTCATTCTATTCACAGACACTTGCTGTTGTGGCGAAAAGGAGGGTAATTGCGATGTGAAATTTCGTTAAATTTCTCTCATTTCCTCCATTTCTGCCCTGGAGAAGGGAACTGATGAGCAGCCTTCGTGATCCACTGCAATCGTTGCTGTGCAGGCACACCTGCATTGTTAATCAGTAAGGAAACCCAGCCTCTTTGAGACTGTGGTTGTTAATTGTCATTTTCGCTGGGTCATTCTCATCCTTTTTTTTGTCTTTCTTATTAGATCATTTTCCGGGAAGTGGCGTTGGACTAAACTCCCAGTGTAGTGGAAGTGCAGTTTGGGATTGACCCGCTGCCACTTGTGCAAGTCGTTTGTGACACAAACAAGTCGAGGGGTCTCACAGAGAGCATTCATGCTTTGCTGTGTCTGCAAATGCATTTGCCTTGTCATTTTAGCTCCGGTTGCACATTAAGACCTGTCTGTGTTGGGCTTCGCTCGATTTGTGAGGAGCCGAACATAGTTATCTTCGTGCAGCCAAAAAGCCGGCTGGATAGCGGTCATCGAGTTAAGAGTGAAAAAGCACTGTGTCCCTGCGTGGGCTCGAACCACAATCCTTTTAGTTAACAGGCGAACGCGCTAACCCATTGCGCCACAGAGATCTGCACCTGTGGCACTTGTGAACAAATAATTAAATCGGGCATCAGCAAGTGTACTATCGTCCGGATGGGAAGCACAAAAAGAGGAACTTCGGTGCACCTCGTCCATGCCGGCCAAATATTCTAAATTAATTTTGCCCCATTTGCTAGCATTTGGCCCTTTTCCCTCCAAACCCTTCCAAATCATGCACGCATCCAGATGCATTTAAAATGTTTTAATTTCACCAGCCTTCACAGCTTCCTCCATCAGCTCATTCCATACATGCACCACCTTCTGCGTGAAATATGACCCTCAGCTCCCATTTCATTTTCCCCCCTCAACTTAAATATATTCCCTGTAGTTTTGGACTCGCCCACCAGGTGAAAAAAGATCTTGACCATTCACCCTGTTCATATCCCTCATGACTTTATAAATTTCTCCAGTTTCTCATCCTCTGAGCCTGCAGGGATATTTCGCCCAGCGTCTTCAACTTCACCCTAAAGTCCAAACCATACAACCCTGGCAACCACATTGTGAATATGTTTTGAGTAATTTTACGCGACTTTCTTTACTTCTCAATAATAGCAATAAGGTTGGACAACATCAATCTATTTGAAATTGAAAAGTAATACGTGATGGGCTGCAAATTTCAACGCTGTACAAAAATCAGCGGGCATGACCGCAGCGTATGGCGTTTCTGTATTGTATTCGTTATCACGTTCACCTCACACGTGGAACATCCCCTGTTGGAAACCAGGCACAAGCTGTAAGGCTTGCCCCGCCATTACCAATAAGAGGCTTCTTCACTGATGTCTACAAAGCTTTCCGGTATTTTCTTCTTGTCAGCCACCCTTTTTTTGAACGCATTCGGATGTCTCTGTGGTTGTGTCGAAAAGGAATACAATTCCACTGAATTGCAGTGCTATTTTTTGTTATGTTTCTCTCCTGACTGGTCCTGAAAATGCACTGTTTGCATTGCACAGATGGTCATCATTTTTAAACGTACACTTGGCGGGCCTTGATACTTTCTGCAGAGCAGTAGTTCTGCATTTGTTTTATTTGCTATGACAGCCTGGCTCAATGCCAAGTGGAAGCCTGATTTTGCTGGTGTCACAGTGTATCGCGGATTCCTGATTTACCCTCTCTTTCAAATGCAACTTAAGTTACTCTCTGAGACGGCGAAATCCAACACTGCCTGCCATGCCTCAAACTGTATGAATCACATCGAGAAGTCCTCAGCCATGTTTTGCAACAGGGAAGCATGTTGACATTTTGTAGGGCTGGAAACATTAGTGCCTTATACAGTCAACGAGAATTAATGGATTTCCCGGAAATTGTCAGATTCTGAGGATTTGGAAATGAGTCAACGGTCAACACACGTATTGGAAATTTTAGAATTGTTTAGAAATATTTGCCTAGAGACAATAAGAGTTTTTTTTTCGTTTTAATTCGAGATCGCAAACAATTCTAATGTGACTCATTAAAATTGATTTTAGTTACAGGAAAAAACGCTGTTCAACTCGCTTCAATTCATTTGATTTCCTAAAAACTCCACAGCTCATTGAATTTATCAAAAAGGTATTCGATTTATCTCATTGAGACATGTGAATGTTACATTCAATGTTGTTCAGAATTTTAACAGTTTATCATATGGGGGGAAGGGAGGGTTCAAAATACAATTAGACAGAACCTTGTTTGTGGATTTCTTGGGTGCAGTTCAGACAGTATTAAATGTACCAAACATCTTCGGGATGTTGTCAAATAATTAAGACACAATTTAAAAGCAAGAATTGTGACTCTGAGCGATAGTTTCTTTCTGACTTGACAAGACCCACCGTTAGTTTTTAATCGAAAAAATGTTCAGTTTCATTTAAAATGCAATCTTATTCACCTGCACGTGTACAATTTTTTTTACATGTGAAGTCAAAGAAGATCAAAACTATTCCCAAACCGCCCACAGACTTTATCTAACTGCTCAGGTGCCTCCTTGAATCTCTGAAATTTATGTCACATCCAGACAGGGTGGTTAAGCAGGCTTTTGACACTTGTTTGAGTTTAGGAGTCTCGCGAAGGGAATACAAGGCACAGTTCCAGTTGCGCAGTTACAGGAGGCATATTATTAAGCTGCTGAGTGTTACAAAGTGGTTAACCAGGATGCTGCCTGGTTTGAAAGGTTTGATTTATAAAGAAAGGTTGCATAGATTTAGGCTTTCCTTCCTGGTGCTTAGGAGGTTGAGAGGTGACCTGATAATGTTTATTAAATAATGAGATGTCCAGATAGTACTAATAGCCATTGTATTTTCTCTAGGATGGGAGATTTCAAGGCTAGGGGGCATTTTTAAGTTCCGAGAAGATAATGAAAAAAAATGCGAGAGTCAGAATTTGGCAATGACATTGAATAAAACGATGGCAAGTTCCAACAGACAAACACGTGGCAGAGAAACGGGTGACAGTGAAGCAGGCATGTGAGGACTCATGTGATTTGTTTGCCAGTGAAGTTCACCGCTTCACAAAATGGAGAACATTGAAGTGAAGCAGTGACGGTGATTATGTTTGTCGGGCATTCAACTTGCGAATGTTTTATCCCGCTGATATTCCTGTTAAAACCACAAGACGACAGGATGAAAGCTGCAGCAAGACGTGTGGAGAGTGGGGTAATTGATGCTGCGTCTGACTTTGGGTTGGAGGATTGAATGTCCAGCCTCCCTCAAATGAGTGAAGTTGACAGCTTTTCTGCCCTTGCAAATCGATAGTTGCTTCCGAAACGGAATGTGTACCCAGCGCTGTTTTTGCCAGATTCCCAGCAGTTTTTTGATTGAATCGCTGGGTTTTGGAAATTGTAAGTTGCACATGAGCAACACTAGTGTGGGACTATTTCAGCTCACTGTCCATTTCATATTACATCTCATGGCAACGGTTCCCAGTGTCAGGACAAACGGCTTGTCTTCCACATAAAGCTGTCTTTTGTCGGGGAACCTTGCGTATGGCAACAGAGTGCGGACATGAAGGAGACAGAGCGCATATAATCCTGAGGCCTTGTCACTCTCGGGGGATATATCTGTGTATCTCCCTCTGTGGCTTAACATGAGGATCATTACTTCAACGGGGCTTTAACATAGTTGTATCCTGTTAAAATTCAGTCCCATTCATTGATTATAGGGATAAACTCATTGAAATATGCCCTCGAAAATTAAGAACATCAAGGGTGGTGGGCCAAACTCTGGAAACTGAAACTTGAATAGATGGGTGCCCGATGACACGCTCTGACTCAATGTCCGAATGAGCTATAAAAACTCAAAGGCAGGGATAAATAGATCTGTGACCAAAGGAGCACTAACATGAAAAGGCAAAAACAAAGCCATTGAGAAAAGATGCCAGCCCCTTCCTTGCCTTCCGTAGCAGCCTAGTGGTTAGCGTTGTGCGCTTTCACCAGCCCAGCCTGGGTTCAATTCTGAGTCAGTGAATTCAAGCTGTGGTTTTCTAGCTTTTCAGGACGTAATGCACTTTATCCCAAACGATAATCCAGCGGACATGTAACAAATAACTACAGATGCTGGAAGCCTGGAACCAACAAAAAATGAATTGATCGGCAATCTCAGAAGTTCTGGCACTTTTTGTGGAGAGAAACAGAGCTAATGCTGTGGATCCACTGAGGCTTCAAAAGAACCAGGTTAGTTATGCACCTGCGTAAGTTAAGGTCGAGAAAATAATCACTTTATCTATGGAATCAGCTTAATTATCAAACTAGCTCTGCAGGTTCCAACCGTCAACATTACAACTTTAAAGAGACTTTATCAGCTCTAATGCTGCTTTTTTTATGCCACGTGGTGGGGAAAGTTTCTGCTTAACTGGTTGTCTTTTCCTTTCCTTTTCTGTCAAACAGCAGACTAAGGTCAGTGGAGAAAATCTGTGGAATTCAGGGCCTTGGAGGACGTGAGTGTCCAGTATTCAGGCTATACAAAACTGAGATGGATAGATTTTGTTTTTTTTTTAATTAAAAACATCTAGAATTCACGGGATAGTGAAAAAAATGCTGTTGAAGTTGTAGGTCGTCCATGACTTCATTGAATGGTGTGGCGGACTCAATGGGCTATGTGGCTACAAAATATCTGTTATGCTCCAAAATGAAAACAACTTTTCTTATTTTTGTTTGGCAAATATAATTCATATGCCGTTGGAAATAATATAAATCTTCTGGACTGCGGTCACAGATGTACTTCTCACTTGAAAATCTAGTGTTACATCGGTTGCATCAGCAGTTCCCTCACACTCTGCTCATCCCTGGAATATGTGGGTTTTAAGGACACCTATATCAGACTCCAGTTTACTGACTTTAGCTCCACCGTCAACAACATAATTCCAACAAAACCCATCTCCAAACTCAGACCTCGGTCTCCCTGCTCTGCAACTGGATCTGCGAATTACAGACCCAGAGACTGCGATCAGTGACGATAGCTGACAACACCTACTCCACCTGAGTCTTCAACACCGAGGCCCCAAAAGGCTACGTATTGAGCCCTTTACTATCATTCCTTATGCACTCATGGCTATGCGGCAAATTCAGCTTTAACTCTACTTACAAATTGGCTGATGGCATCACTGTAGTGGGATGGAACTCAAGTAACAACAAGATAGAGTACAGGAAGGAGATAGACTTCCAATTGGAGTCAATTGGAATCAAGGGAAATTCTCCACTGGGTGGAATCGTCCATCCTGAATACTTGTAGGTCTTGGTGGTCAATCATCCCAAGCCAAGCACATCACTGCAGGAGTTTGCTTAGGATAGTGTCCTAGACCCAACCATTCTGAGCCACTTCAATGGCTTCCATTCAAGTGTAACTCAGAGTTGTTATCTGATTCATAGAATCCCTACAGCATAGAAACAGGCTATTTGACCCTGCAAGCCCACACCAACTCTACCCCTCCTCTTTATCTGCATCCCAACCAGACTTACCCCGACTACCCTACCCCTGGGACCCTGCATTTCCCATAGCTAATCCATCTAAACTAGACATCTCGGAACACTTGCCAATATACATGGTCAAACCAACTAACCTGCACATCCTTTGACAGGAAGAGGAAACCAGACAAACTGGAGAAAACCGACACAGACACAGAGAGAACATACAAACACCATACAGATAGTCATCTGAGGCAGGAATTGAACCCATGTTCAAAACATGTCCATGTACGAAATATCTCAAGATGCTGCAGGAATGTTGGCAAAATCAATATTAGACACAGATATATTGGATGACATTCCCTTGAATATCCAAAATATTGATGAGAGGGCACGTTTTGAACAAATATTGTTCACAAGGAGAGAGCTGGGCAGGTTTAGGAATGGAATGTCAGAATGTCCTGCTAAGCATGTTCGTAATGGAGTACTGATGATCAGAGATTCTGTAGACGGCAGAATGAGTGGATTGCACGTATCTCAGAATGAGAGAATGGAGCTCACAGAGGCAGAGAGCAACACAGCCAAATGTGTCGATATCACAGAGTTATGGACTGGAGATTAGTGAGATCAGGGGGGGGGATAAGGTCATGCAAGGGATTATAAATCAGATGCAAATTCATTGCTGGGGAACAGCGTAAGGATAGGTTCACAGGATGCTGCTAGGAAATCAGTTTTGGATAATTTCACAGACCATTGCTCTGGAAACAGAGTGTGAATGTGTTCACAGCATTTTGCTCTGAAAGAGAGTGGGGATGGGCTCAGAGCCGTTGTGAGGACAACACAGTGGGATTGAGTTAACAGGTTGTTGCTGTGAGAACAGATTGAGGATGCATTCACAGGTCGTGGCTGGGGCATGGGAGTGGTGTTGGTTTCAAAAGCCAGTACGAGGCAAACAGAGTGAGGGTGCAGTCACAGCTGATTGGTGGGGGAGCAGATTAATAAAGGATTCACAGGTCTTTTCTAAGGGATCACATTGGGTATGGTTTCAAATGCAGTGCTAGGGGAACAGGGTGAGGATATTTTAACACGCCATTGCTGGAGCAACAGATTAAGGAATGTATCACAGGCCTTTTGTAGGGCATCGGTGTGGATTTGCTTCACAGGCTGTTATTTCGGGTACAATTGACATGTGGTCATAGTTGCTATTCGAGCAAATTGTGTGTGGGCAAGAGCTTTTGGTTAGGGGGACAGAGTTATTTTGTGTTCACAGGCTATTGCGATGAGAAAAGAGTGGGCCTTGGTTTGCATGTCAATGCTAGGCAAGCAGATTGGGATGTTTCTCACCCTGTAGCTCGTGGAAAAGACTGAACTCGTCTTCACACAATGAAATATGTCATTGCATGTAGGAAGTGTGGATGGTTTCACAGGCTGATACTAATGGAACGGTGTAGGGATGATTTCATAGACTATTGCAAGAATAATATTGTGTGGTTGGGTCCACAGCATGTTGGTAGCGGAACTGAGGAAGGATGGACTCACAGACATTTGCTCGGGCAACACTGTGGATAATGATTCATAGGCCGTTGCAAGGGGAACATAGTGGGAATGGGTTCAGAGGCCGTTGCGATGAGAACAGATTAGTGATGCATTCGTGGTTCATTGCTAGGGTTACTCATTGAGGATGGTTCACAGGTTGCTGCTGCGGGAATTAACTGGGGATGGGCTCATAGCCCATTGCTATGGGAACAGAGTGCAGGTGCCTCCACAGGATACTGTTGGGGTACAGGGCAGGAACGCCTTCATGGGTTGTTGCAATGAGAAAAGAGTGGGAGGTGGATTAACAGGTCATTGCTGGGGGAACAGAGTAAGGGTGGGTAAAAACCTTGTTGCTAAGAGAGACGAGTTCTCAGGTTGCTGCTAGGTGAACAGAGTGCGGATTGGTTCGCGGGATGTTGAGAGGGGAAAAGACCAAAAAGAGTTCACAGTCTTTTGTTGGGGCAACAGAGTTGGAATTGGTTCTCTGGCCATTGCTAGGGGATCAGAGTGGGGAATGGTACACAGTTTATCCCTAAGGGAACAGATTGGCAATGTTTTCACAGACTGTAGCCAGGGCAACATGCTGAGGATAGTTTCACAGGCTGTCCCTGGGGTAACAGAGAGGGGACGGGTCGATAGGCCATTGGTACTGGAACAGAAAATGCTTGTGCCTATAGGTCATTGCGAGAAGAACAGAGGGGGAATGGGTCAACAGGCCGTTTCTGGGGTAACTGCGTCGGGATGGGCTCACAGGCATTGCTTGGGAAACAAAATGAGCACGTTTTCATAGGTTATTTCTAAGACAACAGTGCAGGGATGGATTGACAACGTGTAGCGAGGGCAGCAGAGTATGAAAGGGTTCACGGGCCATTGCAGTGGGAGCAGATTGGGGGAATAGGTTCACTGATATTTGCAAGGGGAACAGCATGGAGATGCGTTCACATCCTGTGGCTAAGTGAATAGACTGGGGATGCATTCACAGAACCTGGGTATGGGAACAGAGTGTGGGTAGGCTTACAGGCTGCTGCTAGGGGAACAGTGTAGGGGTGGGTTCACAGGCTGTTGCTTTGGTAAAAGTGTCAGGATGGGATCACAGGTTGTTTCTCAGGGAAGTGCTTGGAGATGGGTTCATAAGCCATTGTTAAGGAAACACATTGGGGATGGACTCACGGGTTATGGACAGTGGAACAGAGCAGGGATGAGTTCAATGCCTGTTCCCAGGACAAGTGAGGATAGGTTCACAGGCCGTTGCTAGAGGAAACAGAGGCACAATCTGTTCTTTGTGTAGAAATGAGCCTAACCCATGACAATGCTATTTCTTAAATTTTCACTATTTTAAACTGGGACCTTATGTTTTTCTCTTCTTCCTACAAACGACAAAAAACAGTGCAGCAATGGAACAGTCCTGTTGGCCTACCGAGCCTGCACCAATTCTAATCTCTATTTTGACTCACTGCATATCACCCACATGCAGTTTCTATCCCTCAGTTCATGTGTTTGTCAACATGCGCCTTATCCTTTGCTAACGTGCCCGCTTCCAACGCCTCCACTGAGAGCGTGTTCATGGTACCCACTACCCTTTGTGTGATACTTTTTCCCTGCGTTTCTCCCCTAAACTTCACCCCCTCACCTTGAACCTGTGCCCTGCTGTAGTTGGCCTTTCCACCCTGTGAACATCACTGTACTCCTGACTATATTCCTAGCTGTCACTCACTCACTGCTAATTGCTACCCTATAAATAAATTACCCCAAACCACTCCATTAGATTTCAGACTGTAACTCACCACCTGAGGTGTTATCCTGCGAATAAACTTGCTGAGACAATTGCTGAAATTTCAAATATCGAACTCAGTATAAACTAACTGATTCAATGTTGAACTGAGAACTCAAACAGAGGATATTCTAGCTCTATTTCAGCCACAGTCTGTTTCTCCAAAAATATCACTTTAACACAGTGCAGCGCTTCAATAAGGCAGCTCACTATCACTTTCACACGCATTGATAGGAATGGGGAACAAATGCTGGGCCAGCCAGTGATGCTCACTTCCCGTGAATGAACGAAAACAAAATCTCTTTTGTGTTCCTCATCACTTGCTGCCCCTGCAGACTGACTCCATGTGTTTGAGTTCCAGGACACCCAGATTCCTCTGCATCTCCAGTTAAAGTCTCTTTATCATTCTTCCTGATAAACATCACACTCTCCCCTGTTTACTGCAGCAGACAATTTTTTACGCATTCACTTATATCTCTACATCGCTCCTTTTGAGTATCCCTTACATTCTCTCCAGCATTCACCTTCTAAACTATTGTCGCCAAGAAAAGAGTTTGACTTCAACTCAACGACTGACCTGAGCTGATGCCTGTCGGCAATCCAAATATTCTCCTGTCACTCTTTAGCCCTTGGTAAGTACATACATGCTGGTTTCACACTTCTCTCTTAATTACCACATTCGACCATTAGCCTTTACGAGTTGGTTCATGGTGTCCAAATTCCCTGTATAATCACAGCAAGAATTTCTCATTTGAAGGCACTGAGGACTGCAGATGCTGGAAATCAGAGTCGATAGGTTATGAAGCTGGAGAAGCAAAACAGGTGGGACAGCATTGGAGGAGCAGGAAAATCGGCTTTTCGAGTCGTGACCCTACATCAGCCATCAGTTCATTTTGTCGACCACAACCTTTTCAATTCCATTGTCCCATCCCATGGCAGCAAATGACAAACCATCAGTTTTCCCTTAATATTTGGTGATAGTATCACATTAGTTCTCTGTGCTTTGTGCACAAGGACCCAGAAATAATGTTTAATTAATTAGTAAGCCTGAGGTTAATGTTGCAACTGTGTGTGTGTTATGTCGCGTGAGGAGGGTATGGTCTGCACCCCTGAGCCTGTGTTTCAGGGCCCCGAGGCGGAACGGGGTAAATGGAAGGCACAGGCGCCATTCGAATTTGTTTTACTGCTGATCTGAGGGCTACGGGGAGGGGAGGGGAGCGTTTCCCCTGAATCTGTGTCCAGATTTTTTTTTTCTGTACTTCACCTCATACTACCTGGGAGAAACTCCGTTGGGTTATGTTGTTGTTTTAATTGGCAGGTCCGTGGGTGGAACGGTGAGTCAGAATGTGGGAAGGAAGAGGGATCCCACCCCACCCATCCTACTCCCTCTTCCCGGCCCCTCTTGGTCTCTCTGTGAGGTTTGAGCATGGCGGAGAGAATTGCTCCCATTAACTGGAAACTTGTTCTTGTCTCTGAGGATGCGAGATGGGTATTCAGTGCAGGCTTTGGGTTTGGGGAGGGGCCTCAGTATTTTAAATAGGCAGAAACTGCAGCATCTAAGCAACCCCCACCCCCACCCCCGGACAACCAACTCCCTCTGGGCCAATGTTAAGGATGAGATTCAACGCCCTCCATCAAAGAGTGAGCATTTGTACATTTTGCTGCTTGTGGGAAAAGGAAGACAGCTGAAAGAGGGAGGGGGCAGTGGGGGTTAGGTAGAGGATGTGGGAGAAGGGGAAGGGGTTCACTCCAGCGTCCAGTCTGAGCCGAGCTCCCAGATGGAAATGGGAGAGTTTAGTGTTTGCTGGTGTGTTCAATGCTGGGGAGGCCTGTTTCACATTGCAGGCCGTGGGATCTTGCTGTGCGGTCACAGTCTGCAGCATTTCCTTCACAGTAGCAGAGGCTCACACTTCCCAAATTCAGACCATGTTGAGTTGTGGGGAGCGGGGTTTGTGGGAGGAATGGAAGGATGGGCTGAATATTTCTGAATGTGTGCAGTGAATGTGCAGAAACATTCGGCGTGAGGGGCTGGGACCGCAGGTGGGATCCTGCTGTGCACTATGTCATTTATACTAATGTCAAGCCCCCTCCGTGGGGGCATTGGTATCTTGGAGTGGTGGGCTCTGACAGGGTATAAAGTGAATTGTTGAAGCGGGCCTGTATAGGGCTGCCTGTGGGATCTTACTGTGCAACCCCCACCCCCGGCAAAGGCCTGCACGTCACCCTCACAATGTCTATAGCACCCCAGGCTGAGTTTTCTGACAGTCTGCTAGTGGGTGGGGCATATCATCCACCACCCCCAGCGTAGAAACGCCCCGCCATCTCTCATCACCACCTCATCCTCCAAAATATGGCATTGACGTCGCAAATGTCTAACAGACACAGCGGTGAGATGGGAACACGTGGCAAACGTGAGGCAGGAGAGGGCATTGCTATCAAAGCATGAAGGGACTGGAGAGGGAGAGAGAGAAATTGATCAATTCTCGAGAACAAGAAAAAGCTGAGCAGAGTTGGAGAGGTGGATAGACTCAGAGAGTGAAATAGACAGAGGGAGAGACGAGTGAAAGAGAGGGAAACAGAGAGAGAGGGGTGAATGAAACAGTGGTAGGTTCAGCGTTAATATTTCATGTACAAACGGTACCAATCCCGGACAGAGTGGGCACGGGGGCTGTGCACGATGAACGGGTGTGAGATGGGGGGCGGGTGCGTCGTTGTTTTTATTTACCCCCAGCCCATAATGCCAGAGAACGAGCTGGAGGGAGAAGTTTAAACACAGAGACTGGGGAAGAGACACTGTCTCTGGGCAGTGACTCCCCACCACTGAGTCATTGCCCTGTCTCCCAGAAAAAAAAACCGTGGGGACAGTCAGAAAGCATTTCCCCTTCATCCCAGCTGGAATCTGTCCCTATTCTCTGGGTTTAAAATCAGAGGAAAGTGCTGATAAATTGCGGAGATTTGGGAAGTCAATCAGTGACGGGCTGTCATTTGTTTCTCTATTTCTGTTTCCAGACATCTTGGCTTTGATTCAATCAATTTCCATCTCTCGCTCTCTCTTCTCTTTTGCAGGGAGTTCTGAGGGGCTGAACGTTGGGCACAGACAATCGGAGACAAATAGGCTGTGGGAGTGGGGTTTGGGGGTTTGTGGGGGTGAATCCCAACCTCTGGAGGAAATATCGCCCCTGCCATCCTCCTCAAACAGAAATACTGGGACAGTCCTGAAGCTGTTTAAAAAAAACCTTCCTGCTCCCCATTCTCTGAACTGTATTGCGGTAGTGGGTGGAAGTCTCAGATTCTGGAAGGCAGTGTGTGGTGGGATCTTGCTGTGCTGCCTGTTGAATGCATCAGATTTCAGAAACATTCAGCCCTTTGAGCCTGCTCCACCATTTATTGTGATCCTGGCTGATCATCCATCTCCATAACCTAATCCTGCTTTCTCCCCATCACCTTTAACCTTACTCACTCTACGTGCTCTAACTGCCGCCTCTTGAACGTATTCAATGCTTTGCCAACAAGACCTTCCTGCAGTAATGAATCCCAGAGGCTCAACACGATTTGGATGAAGAAATGTCTCCTCATCTCCAACCTAAATGGTCTGCCCTGAAACTTCAGACTGTGACCCCTGGCTCTGGACACAGCCTCCATCGGGAACATCCTCCCTGCATCTACCCTGTCCGACCTTATTAGAATTTTATAAGTGTCTGTGTGATCCCTCTCGTTTATCTGAACTCGATGGAAAACAACCCTAAACGGGTCAACCTCTCCTCATATGGCAGTCCTGCCATTGATGGAATCAGCCCGAAAAACCTTCGCTGCACTCCCTCGAGAGCAAGAGCATCATTCCTCAGAAAAGGAGACCCAAACCGCACACAATATCCTGGGTGCGGTCTCACCAAGGCCCTGTCTAACCCTTGTACTCGAAACCTCTCACAGTGAGGGCTAACATACCATTTGCCTTCTTTATTGCCTGCTGCACCTGCAGGCTTACCTTCAGCGTTTGGTGCACATGGACACCCAGGTCCCACTGCACGCTCCTCTCTCCCAATTTACAGCCATTCAGGAAGTAAACTATGTTTTGTTTTTACTTCCAAAGTGAATAACCTCATTTTTATCCAAATTATACTGCACCTGCCACTGATTTGCTCACTCACCCAACATCTACTGATATTTTGCATCCTCATCACAGTTCACCCTCTAACACAAATTGGTTCATTTGTTAACTTTGTTTCAGAGAGTGGCGGGATCTTGCTGTGCGGGAGGTGTGCAAATTGTCAGATTGTGAAATGCAGCGAGGAGTGGGATCTTGCTGTGTTTTTGATGCTTTTTGTACAATTTTAATTGAATTTCATTTCCGTGTCTGTCTTTTTCGCATCCGTTATCCCAGAGGAGATTTAATCTGGGAGCTGAAACTCGGAATGATGCAGAGACAGAGAGAGCATCCAATCATTCTGCCATGAGGAATGCTCAGACAGGAGCTGGAACGAGAGAGAGAGAGAGAGAGAGAGAGAGAGAGAATCACAATGCACCATCCCATTTTCTTGTTGTTCATTTACAAACTTATGTGCTCACGGCAGAAAGGAATTATGGGGTTCAGGATGTCCCAGGGTTTGTACCACAATGGGATGAGCTCTGGGCTGGGGGCTGGAGGAGGAAAAAGAGCAAAGAGGGGCTGCTGCACAGACACATCCCATCGTCTCCCTCTCTCCCCATATTCACAGCTGCCTGATGCTCCCACATCCTTCACATCAACACCCTCCGATTCAATCATCCCACACCCCGTTCATTCTCCCCCTCGCTCCCCCGTTCACTCTCCCTCTCCCTTTCCACGGTTCACTTTCCCCCTCTCTTCCCCTAAGTTCACTCTCTCCATCTCCCCTTTCACTCTCCCCCTCGCTTCCCCCTCATCCGTCCCCATTAATTCTCCCCCTCACCTGGTTGTTCGTGGGCCATTCCATTGGTCAGCCTTGGCGATCTCCGACTATCCTCCCTCACCTCTGAGCACACTTCTCCCTCTCCGTCTGCCCTTGGATCTTGCTGTTCTTGGCTGAGGGTCATTCTATCCCCATCCTACCTCTGACATCTTCATCATTCACTCTCGGTGGTACCTCTCTATCTGCTGTTCCCTCCATTGAAGTCTCCCTGACATTCTGTCTCTCTCCATCTCTTCTTTACTCATTCTTCCCTTGGGCTTTTGTGGTCTCCATACAATCCCCACAACATGGAAACAGGCCATTCGACCCATCGACTTCCTGCAAAGAATCCCACACGGGCCCATCCTCCTACCTATCCCTGCAACCGTGCATTTCCCACGGCTAATCTACCTCGCCTGCTCATCCCTGGACACTATGAGATAGTTTAGTATGGGCCAATCCATCTAAACTGCACATCTCAGGACTGTGGGAGGGAACTAGAGCATCCAGAGGAAACCCACACAGACATGGGGAGAATGGGCTAATCCCACACAGCCAGACATTCACCCAAGGCTGGAATCGAACCCAGGCTCCTGGCGCTGTGAGGCAGCTGTGTCTGTCTTTTCTCATTCTCTCTCTGGAATGTCACTCTCTCTCTGTATTCCTCTGTCTCTCTCTCTCCCTGGTTTAATATTTCCCTCCTTCTCTCTGCCCTTTTTCTTGTTCTCAATGGAATTTCTTTGTCTTGTTTTCTGTCTTTCATTCTGTCTCACCCAGCATTTATTTTACTCTCTCACTCTGTCACTCCCCCTGAGTTTTCCCTCTTTCTTTCTCGCTATCTGGTATCTTCTGCTCTCTCTTTAATCCCTTTGTCTCAGCCCTGACTGTTTATTTCTCTCTCTCTCTCTTTCCATGACTTTCTATGTCTCTGTCCTCTCTCTCCTGGCACCAGCTTTCACACTCTTTCTGTCTCTGTTTATTTTTCTCTTTTCTGGGATCTTGCTTTTCCCATCTCTCTGTCTCTCTGGTTCTATCTCAGTCTGTCTCTTCATCTCTCTTTGTCAGTCCTACACTATCTCAGGAACAAAAACAAAGTTGCTGGAAAAGACTCGGCAGGCCGAGCAGCGTCTGTGAAGGAGAAAACAGAGTTAACATTTCGGATGCAGTGACCCTTCCTCAGAAATGGGTCATGGGACCCGAAACGTTTTTCTTCGCAGATGCTTGCCAAGCCTGTTGGGCTTTTCCAGCAACTTTGTTTTTGTTCAATATGTGGAGGGAACTGAAATGTGGGAAATGCAATATTCAGAGGACAATTCTAGGCAGGTGGGGGCAAAATATTTGTGTGGGGGCAGTACAGTATCTAAGGGAACAATATTGGTTTGTGTGCACAAAATGTCTTGATGGTGTATAATATTGTGTAGGTGTGGTTACATTTGGAGATGCTCCTTTGGAGGGTAGAGAGAGGGGGAAAACTAAGAGGCTGTGAAACATGTTGAGTGGAATATTGGGGGAATGGAGGAGGGGAGAGTGTGAAATGAGAGGAGTATCAGAGGACAAAATTGAATGACACAATATTCTAAAGGTCACGTTTTCGTGTGAGGGGTGGGAAAAGAGAGAGGGAGAGAAAATACTGAAAAAATATGCAGAGAAAAGACAAAGGAAGATGGCGGGGAAAGGCAGGGAAGTGGAGGGAACAAAGTGTGTGGGAGGTGACAGAAACAGAAGTTGCCAGTGAGAGAGAGGGGGAGAAATAAACAAAGAGTTGATTGTATGAGAGACAGAGACACGGGCAAGAAAAAGAGACAGAGAGTGAGAAAGACCGAAAGTGAGACAATAGGAGATACATTGAAAGAAAGAGACAGGGTCTCAAAGAGAAACGAAAGAGAGAGAGAAAATGAGAGCAAGAGATACCCACAGACACACACAGACACACACACACACAGACACACACACACACACACACACACACACACACACACACACACACACACACACACACACACACACACACATACACACACACACACACACACACACACACACACACACAACTGCGCGCTCGCGCGCCTCAGACCTGGCATTCACACAGAGACAAAGCTGGAGGTGCAGATCAGCTACCTGACACTTTTATTCATTCAAGGGAACAGAGTCTTCTGCAGCCAGGGAACACAGATTTATCCCACAATGAAACATAGTACTTTCACGCAAACCAACACAAGGTGTGAATGGGACTGAACTTGACCAGTAAACTCAGTGACAACAGGAACTGCAGATGCTCGAGAATCAGACATAACAAGGTGTGGAGCTGGATGAGCACTGCAGACCAAGCAACATCTTAGGAGCAGGAAAGATGACATTTCATCCTCGGCGCTTTATCAGGGGAAGAGGTGTCTGAAAAAAATAGGGAGAGTGAGGGAGGCGGGTCGAGGATGGATTGAGGAGAAGATAGGTGGTGAGGAGACAGACAGGTTAAAGAGCTTGGGATGGAGCCAGTAAAGGTGAGTGTAGATGGACAGGTAGAGAGGAGATAGGTCAATCCAGGGAGGACGGATGGGTCAAAGGGGCGAGATGAGGTTAGTAGGTAAGAAATAGAGTTGCGCCTAGAGGTGGGAGGAGAGGATAGGTGAGAGGAAGTTGAGGTTAGGGAGATGGGGACGAGCTGGGCTGGCTTTGGGATGCGGTATGGAGAGGGGATGAGCTGGGCTGGCTTTGGGATGCATATGGGGAGGGGAAGTCCTTGGTTGGTTTTGGGATGCAGTGCGGGGGAGATTTTGAAGCTTGTGAAGTCCACATTGACCCCATTGAGCTGCAATGTTCCCAACCAGAATATGAGTTGCTGTTCCTGCAATCTTCGGGTGGCATCGTTGTGGCACTGCAGGAGGCAAAGGATGGAGATGTTGCCTAAGGAATGGGAGGGGGAGTTGAAATGGTTTGCGACTGGGGGGGTGCAGTTGTTTATTGCGAACCGAGCGGAGGTGTTCTGCAAAGCGGTCCCCAAGCTTCTGCTTGGTTTCCCTAAAGTAGAGGAAGCCACACCGGGTACAGTGGATGCACTACACCTCATAGGCAGATGTGCAGGTGAACATCTGCTTAATATGGAAAGTCATCTTGGGGCGTGGGTTGAATTTGAGAGAGGAGATGTGGGAGCAGGTGTAGCACTTCCTGCTGTTGTAGGGGAAAGTGTTGGGTCTGTTGGGGCTGGCAGGGAGTGTTGAGCAGACAAGCGAGCAAATGAGAGAGTGTTCCATGTGGAAAGCAGACAAGGGTAAGGAGGGAAAATTGTCATCAGTTTTGGTTTCGGATTGCAGGTGACGGAAGAATCAGAGGATGATGTGTTGGACCCGGAGTTTGGTGGGGTGGTATGGGAGGTTGAGGGGGATTCTATTTTGCATGTTCTTACAGGGATGGGGTGTGAGGGATGAGTTCTGGGAAATGTGGGAGATATGGTGGAGGGTTTTCTAGTCCACTGCGGGGGGAAAGTTGTGGTCCTTGAAAAACGAGGACATCTGGGATGTGCGGGAGTGGAATGTCTCATCCTGGAAGCAGATGCGGCGGAGGCAAAGGAATTTGGAATATGGGATGAAATTTTTGCAGAGGGGTGGGTGGGAGGACGTGTATTCTCGGTAGCTGTGGGAGTCAGTGGGTTTAAAATGGACATCGGTTTCAAATGGTTGCCCGAGATTGAGACAGAGAGGTACAGAAAGTTGAGGGAGGTGTTGAGACATCAATCACGTCAACCTCTCCACCCCTCTCACCCACTCAAACCTCTCCCCTTTAGAACGTGCAGCCGTCGGCTCCATCCGCTCCAATCCCAAACACACCATAAAATCCGTGGACCTCCTAGTCGCGAACCATTTCAACTTCCCTTCCCATTCCTCAGACGACATATCCATCCTGGGCCTCCTGCAGTGCCACAATGATGCCATCCGAATGTTGCAGGAACAGCAACTCATATTCTGCTTGGGAACTCTGAAGCCTACTGGTATCAATGTGCATTTCACAAACTTCAAAATCTCCCCTCCCCCTACTGCATTCCAAAGCCAGCCGAGCTCCTCCCCGCCTCCCTAACCTGTTCTTCCTCTCACCTATTCCCTCCTCCCACCTCAAGCCGCACACCCATTTTCTAACTACTAACCTCATAAGACCATAAGGCCATAAGACATAGGATTGGAATTAAGACCATTTTTGCCCATCAAGTCCATTTCACCATTTAAGTCATGGCTGCTGGGCATTTCAACTCCGCTTCCCTGCACTCTCCCCATAGCCCTTGATTCTTAATGAGATCAAGAAGTTGTCGATCTCTGCTTTGAAGGCATCTAACGTCCCGGCCTCCACTGCAATCCGTGGCAATGAATTCCACAAGCCCAACACTCTCTGGCTGAAGAAATTTCTTCTCTTTTCAGTTTTAAGTTTACCCCCTCCAATCTTAAGGCTGTGCCCGCGGGTCCTAGTCTCCCCACCTAACGGAAACACCTTCCTTGCCTCCACCCTTTCTAAGCCAGACATTATCTTGGAAGTTTCTATTACATTTCCCGTCAACCTTCTAAGCTGTCATGAGTACAATCCCAGGATCCTTAGCCATTCATCGCACGTTAAACAAACTATTCCAGGGATCATCTGTGTGAATCTCCGCTAGACTCACGCCAGGGCTATTATGTCCTTCCTGAGGTGTGGGCCCAAAATTGGACACAGTATTCTGAATGGGGCCTAACTAGAGCTTTATAAAGGCTCAGAAGCAAAGTCTCATCCCGCCCCCTTGACCAATCCGTCCTCCATGGACTGACCTATCTCCTCCATACCAGCCCTACACTCAACTTTATGGTCTCCATCCCCACCCGTTTAACTTGTCTGTCTCCTCTCCACCTATCTTTTCCTCTGTCCATCTTCGATCCGCCTCTCCCTCTCTCCCTATTTATTTCAGAACTGTCTCCACATCCCCCTTTTCTGATGAAGTGTCTAGGCCCGAAACATTATCTTTCCTGCTCCTAAGATGCTGCTTTGGCCTGCTGTGTTCATCTAGCTCTCCACCTTGTTATCTTGTAAAGTCAGTGAGTTGACATTTGATGAGTTTCTGAGAATGAACTTCAATCTTTTTCAGAGATGGACACTAAATGGTGACATGGATCTGTTGCACGAATGGATGTTTGTTCGTTGTCCGAATGATCCCGAATTTATTAAACACATTCACTGTTGCCCTGACAATAAAGTAAGGGACATCACAGCACTGTTCCAGTTTCTCATTGACATTTCATCAGGAAAAACTGGGAATTATCTGATTAACAAAAGCTATTTTAAAGATGGTTAATCTCAGGGCAGTGTCAGATACTGCGCATAGAATCTGTATGTGTATGTTTTGTTTCTGTCTATCTGTGTGCGTGTGTCTCTGTGTTGGTATGTATGTGGGTGTGTTTGGTTGTATGAGAATGTTTCTGTGTATTTGTGTGTCAATGTGCCTGTGTGTGTGTCAGTATCTGATTTTATGTCTGTGCCTCAGTGAGTGTCTCTATGTCTGTCAATGTGTTTTTGTTTCTGTATTTCTGTGGGTATAAATGTGGCTGTGTGTCTCTCGGCCTGTGTATGCTTGTGTCAGTGCATCAATATATCTCTGTGTCTCGGTAACTGTGTGTGTGAGAGTTAGTGTTTCTGAGTGTGTGCATCAGTGTCTGCCTCTATGTATTCGTGTGTCTCTGTGCCTGTGTCTCTGTGCAGTGGGCTATCTCTTTGTCTTGAGGGTGAATCAATTGCATTGCGTTTTTCCGACTTCTTTCATTCTGTCTCTACTTCTTTCGTTTAAAGTGATACACCTGTCCTGCTAATGTGTGTCTCTGTGTGTTTGCATCTATATTTCTATCTCTGGCTACAGTGGGACTTCCTGGAGGGAAATTTGAATGAATGAATCATGAATGAATTCAAAAGTTATGACTCAAAGACATTCTCTCACTCCGGCTTGCGTTTAAAGTGATACAATGCCACCCTCTAGCGGCCTCCCCACGACGCTACACAAGCCGCCGATTTTTTTTCTTCCCGCTTCACAAGGCATCACACGCTCTGAACCTCTTCGGTAGCATAGTTGTTTCGTTATTCAAACAATGTCTTTGGAGACACAGAGGAGTTTTTTTTTCCGATCGATATTGTCCCTGAGATATGGGCAGAACGAGACATGAACAAAGCCATTGCTGATCTCACTCCCTTCATATTTGATTTTATTTTCCCGCTCAGGATCCGAGAGAGTAGATTACAAAACATGAAAAATTGCAGAAGGTGCAATAAGATTCATCATGTCGCATCTCACAAAACGGTTTACTCGAAGGTACCTGAATACAATTGCAAAAATAAAACTCTGTTACATGTGTGTAATGTCAGGAAAATGCCCAAAGGCAAACTATTTCCACATTTGCAGAGGGAAAACAAATATTTCTGAACATGAGCATCTTTAATCTGACGAGAGGTAGTACATTTGCAATCCTCTCCACACCAGCACACTCTGTATGAGTGTTGCCGTTGCTGTGAGCGACTCTCTCTCTTCCGCTCTGCCTGAGCCACTGATGCTTTTCACCCTTCACTATCCCCTGTGTTGTGGCATGGGAAAGCCAGCAGATGGTGGCATTGTATCACTTGAAACACAAGGCAACAATCAGTGGTAAGACAATAAAGTCTGAAACTGGATGAACACAGCAGGCCAAGCAGCATCCCAGGAGCATAAAAGCTGACGTTTCGTGCTTCGACCCTTCATCAGAGAGGGGGATAGGGTGAGGGTTCTGAAATAAATAGGGAGAGAGGGGGAGGCGGAGCAAAGATGGAGAGAAAAGAAGATAGGTGGAGTGGAGAGCACAGGTGGGGAGGTCGGGACGGGATAGGTCAGTTCAGGGAAGACAGGCAGGTCAAAGAGTTGGGATGAGGTTAGTAGGTAGGAAATGGAGGTGCGGCATGAGGTGGGAGGAAGGGATGGGTGAGAGGAAGAACAGGCTAGGGAGGCAGAGACAGGCTGGGCTGGTTTTAGGATGCAGTGGGGGGAGGGGATGAGTTGGGCCTTTACATCACCGAGGCCAAATGCCAACTCGCCGACACTACCTCCTACCGCCCCCTTCGTCATGACCCCACCCCCGAGCACCAAACCATCATCTCCCACACCATTCATGACCTCATCACCTCAGGGGACCTCCCACCCACAGCCTCCAACCTTATTATTCCCCAACACCACACGGCCTGTTTCCACCTCCGTCCCAGAATCCACAAACCTGCCTGCCCTGGACGACACATTGTCTCAGCCTGTCCCTGCCCCACCGAACTCATCTCCAACTATCTGGACTCCGTTTCTCCCCTTTGGTCCAGGAACTCCCTACCTACACCTGTGACAGCGCATGAACCCTCCACCCCCTAGAGAACTTGCAATTCCCTGGCCCCCAACACCTCATTTTCACCATGTGCGCCCAGTTCCTATACAGCTGTATTCCACATGCAGATGGCTTTAAGGCCCTCCGCTTCTTCCTATCGCGCAGGCCCGACCAGTCCCCCTCCACTGACACCCTCATCAGCCTCGCTGAACTCGTCCTCACCCTCAACAAATTCTCGTTTGATTCCTCCCACTTCCTACACACCAAGGTGGTGGCCATGGGCACCCTTATGGGCCCCACCTATGCCTGTCTCTTTGTAGGTCACGTGGAACAGTACCTCTTCCACATCTACACATGCTTCAAACCCCACCTCTTCCTCCGTTACATTAATGACTGTATCAGCGCCGCCTCTTGCTCCCCAGAGGAGCCCAAACGGTTCAAGCACTTCACCAAAACCTTCCACACCAGCCTCAAGTTCACCTGGGCCATCTGCAACACATCCCTCAACTTCCTGGACTTCTCACTCTAAATCTCAGGCAACCAGCTTGTAACACCGTAAATGATGTCCATTTCAAGCCACCGACTTCCACAGCTACCTAGAATACACCTCCTCCCACCTACCATCCTGCAAAAATTCCATCCCCTATTCCCAATTCTTCCTCCTCTGCCGCATCTGCTCCCAGGATAAGGCATTGCACTCCCAACGTCCCAGATGTCCATGTTCTTCAAGGACCGCAACTTTTCCCCCACAGTGGTCGAGAACGCCCTTGACCGCATCTCCCGCATTTCCGACAAACGTCCCTCACACCCGGCTCCCGCCACAACCGCCCAAAGAGAATCCCCCTTGTTCTCACACACCACCCCACCATCCTCCGGATACAACGCATCATCCTCTGACTCTTCCGCCATCTACAACCCGACCCCACCACCCATGACATTTTTCGATCCACACCCTGGTCTGCCTTCCGGAAAGAACACTCTCTCCGTGACTCACTTTTTCGCTCCACACTGCCCTCCAACCCCACCACACTCAGCACCTTCCTCTGAAACCGCAGGAAGTAATACATTTGTCCCCACACCTCCTCCCTCACCCTCATTCCAGGCCCCAAAATGATTTTCCACATGAAGCAGAGGTTCACCTGCACATCTGCCAATGTGGTATACTGTATCCATTGTACCCGGTGTGGCTTCCTCTGCACTGGGGAAACCAAACGGAGGCTTGGGGACCACTTTGCAGAACACCTCCACTCGGTTCGCAATGAACAACTGCACCTTCCAGTGGTGAACCATTTTAACTCTTCCTCCCATTCGTTACATGACATGTCCATCATGGGCCTCCTGCAGTGCCACAATGATGCCACCCGAAGGTTGCAGGAACAGCAACTCATATTCCACTTGCGAACCCCGCACCCCAATGTTATCAATGTGGACTTCACCAGCTTCAAAATCTTCCCTTCCCCCACTGCATCACACAACCAGCCCAGCCTGTCTCTGCCTCCCTAACCTGTTCTTCCTCTCACCCATCCCTTCTCCCGCCTCAAGCCGCCCCTCCATTTCCTACCTGCTAACGTCATCCCAACTCCTTGACCTGTCCGTCTTCCCTGGACTGACCAATCCCCTCCCTACCTCGCCACCTATAGTCTCCTCTCCATCTATCTTCTTTTCTCTCCATCTTTGGTCCGCCTCCCCCTCTCTCCCTATTTATTCCAGAACCCTCAACCTATCCCATTCTCTGATGAAGGGTCTAGGCCCGAAACGTCAGCTTTTGTGCTCCTGAGAAAGACATTAGACAATACGTGCTGGAGTAGGCCATTCAGCCCTTCGAGCCAATAACGACATGCTGCTTGACCTGCTGTGTTCATCCAGCTTCACACTTTATTATCTTAGATTCTCCAGCATCTGCAGTGCCCATTATCTATGAATCAGTGCTAAGACAGTGGGCCTTTCTCTTTCCCTCTCTCTCCTCTCTCTTCTTCCTTCTCTATGTCTCTTTTTCTCTTTCTTTCTCACCCTCTTCGTTCCTCTCCAACCATCTTACCCCTTACCCACTCTCTCACCACCTCTCCCCTTTCTTCCTCCCCCTCCCTCTCCATATTTCTCTCTCTCGCTCTCTGTCTCCCTCTTTCTCTCTTCCTTCGACTCTAGCTCACCATTCGGGAAGCTCGTGTTTGATGTGATTGTGTTTGAACGCCACCTCCCTGCCGGAAAGAAGGTGATACATCTAAAATGAGAAGTAAATGGAGACGATGAACAAAAACAGCGAACATTAGAAGATATCGAGTGTCAGTGAACAGCTAATTCTTGAGAACGTGATGCTTGAGAGCCTTGTCCACTTCCCTTCCATCACTTCACTTAACATTGGGAGACTACTGATTGGATACCAATTAACTCAACTGGGTTTCTTTCTGCCTTTTGCACTCCGGACATTGCTGGGTAATTGCCCACATTTCTGGGTAGATGTCGGTGCTGTAGATATACTGGCACAGATTGGCTCGTGTCCATGCCAGTTCTGGAACATGACCCTTCAGTGTTATTGCTGCAAGGTTGGCATGGCCTACGGCTTTGGTAATATCCAATTCCTTCAGCCGTTTCCTGATATTACATGGAGTGAGTCAAATTAGTTGAAGATTGACATCTGTGACATTGATGTTCTCAGGGAGAGGCCACAATAAGAAGACACAAAGACGCCAGTGTGATCTGTCTGGACTGCACAAAAAACAAAACTTTTCACTGAATCTCGGTACAGGTGACAGGAATAAATCAAACAAAATCAAACTGATCACTCAAAACTTCTTGTTGAGGATGGAAACAAACTTGGCCTTGGAAAGAAACGTGGCTTTGTCTGTGGAATAATGTCCTGTGTTCCCTCAGCATTGAGTCTGGGAATATTTATGGAGCTCCTTTGTCCTGTTATGGCTCTAATTGCCCACTTCCATTCATAGCTCCCCTCAGCAGGAATACACAGCTCAGACCTAATCTGCTGATGGTGGTCTCTTTGCTGTGTCAGTCACAAGCAGCTTTCACTGTCTGTCCTTCAGTTACTCCTATGTTTAATACCCCTAGATTGACACACTCAGTCTTTGCCCATGGCAATGGCATGTGGGCCCACACCGAGATGTTTCCCACAGACGTGTCCATTGTTCCCAACCCACACAGGGATGCCCTTCAGCCCCACCACAAAACAGTTCCCCTGAAAAATGCCAGGGATCCTCCACCCACTTTTCCCCCTCCCACTGATCTGCTGCAACACCACTACACTAATCCTCGAACAACAGGCGTGGCCTTCACCAATACGATGGTCTCTAGCACCATCTTATTCCCCAACCCACACTGTTCCCCCAGCAATAGGAGGTGACAGAGGATTACATTAAGTGAGCCACGGAGGCAGTCAAAAGTTGAGAGAGAGGGAGGTTGGGTAGGGAAGAAAAATGTCTGAGAGTGGGTCTGTGAAAAAAGAGGGAAGTAAAATGAATGAGGAGAGAGAGGGACATGATGAGATTCGGAGGGAGATATGGAGGGAGATGTAACGGGGAGAGAGATGAATTCTGTCGCGGCCGGGTCAGAATGGGTGACCCACAGGTGAAAGCAAAGACAGAGTGAGTTGCACCCAAATCCTGAGCTTGTCCCCAGCCCGCTCCACTTTCCTGGATACAGGGCCTGGTGCCGGGTCTGTCTCTCTCCACCTCAGCTTCTTCAACACAAAGGCAAACGGCAATATAGTTTTATGTGCTGCTTGGCACATTTTAATGAACGTTAATTTCATATTGAAGTTATGGATGCAGTCAGAGGAACAGTGCCTTTTCTATTTGGCCTAGGAGTTGAAAGGAACATTGACATGTTTCCCTGTAACCCCGTGTGGGATAAGGTTGGATAAACCATCACTATCCTCAGTCTGCTACCCTAACGATAGGCTGCTTCATTGCTGAAACATTGAACTGAAATGAGAAAATCTTGGATGGATTCATTAATGAGTGAATTTGATTGATGGATGAATTTGGGTAAAGGGATATTTCAGCACATTCTTCAGCTGCTGCCTGAACTTAGTCTGGGTTACGGCATAAATCGCGGTGTTTGTGCAGCAACTGAGGAGCTGCAGCATGAAGCCCAATTCCCGTACAAATTCATTTAGATACACCGACTGGTACCCAAAATTATACATTCGGCTCCATATAGAATACACCATTAACGTTGTCCATAAAAGGATGAAATTGGCCGAAATCACAAACAGTAAAATGATGGATTTTTTTCGATTTCTCATTTCTGTGTCATCCTGACCATTCCCATTGGTGTGAGCCCGGAGTCTCCTGCGGGCTCTGCTGGTCACTAAAATGTGTCGGACGGTGAACACATTGAGCAGCAGAATCAGGAGAAATGGTAGAGCCGGGGTCAGAATGTTGTGGAGGAACTCGATTGTGATCCAGACATGAGAGACATAAACATCAATTGTTCCATCACAAAACCAGGGGACATTCTGCAGCGAATACCAACCTGTGAGCATAAAATACCAGAAAGTGTTCTTTAAACAGCTCAGCACAGTCGCTGTTCCCAGAACTACAGTGGCCGTTTTCTCACTGCAATATTTACTTTTCAGCTTCTGGCAACAAATGGCCACAAATCGATCAAAGGTGAAACTGACGGTGAACCAGACAGAACAGTCAGTGGCTGCATAAAGCAGGACGGCGTGGATATTACACACGGGGATGTACACCAGGAAATAAAACTGTTCCCAATAAACAATGGGAATGTGTCTCAAAGTCAGATCGAGGATAATGACCAGTAAATCTCCCACTGCCATGGCCACCAGGTAAATTCTGACACATGGAGACAACCCACAATCTTTATAAAGCAGGACGTAGATCGTCACTACGTTAGCTGTGAGGAAAGAAAACAAATAAAATACACATCAGCCTGGAGGCAAAGTTATCAGTTTGATTGAGGACCCAGTGACAATTTCAAATGTATCACTTCTCCATTGAAAAAAGAAGCTGAAATAACAAATAGTAATGTCTCTTTTTTTCACAAAAAAACCCCATAAAATACAAGAAACTCTCCCTCCCTAAAGACACAAATACACATTCATAAGAGTAGCTGGTTTCTGGAACATTCACACACAATCGATCGGTCAAGGGCAGGAAGAGGTTACTTCTTTGCAGTTTAGGATACAGTGGGTGAAGACGTTGCCTTCCTGAAGGATTCACTCCCAGTTTCTGGAAGACACACAGAGTTTGGAAATTTCTGTCTTTTCATCTAAATTGTGGTCAATTTTCGGTTGTGAAGAAACATGAACACAGGGAAAATATATCCATCCCTTTAACTGCCTGAAACAGTGTCTCCTTCTCCATGGAACGGGAGGTTTTCCCTCGTGATCTTATCTTTTGTTCAATCCAACCATTCACAAATAATTTTGGTGACAGAATGTTCCAGGGAAAGTCAGTGACGGAATGTTTCGGAGAATGTCGGTTACAGAACGTTCCAGGGAATGTCGGTTATAGAATGTGATGGAGTCAGAAAGTTCCACATAACAAAGGCCATTCTGTCCATCAGTTTTGGTGAGACACACTCAGCCTCGTGGTGGAAATCTCTCCGCAAAGTCAACACAACTGGCAAACACAAATTAAAGGCATTGCCAGATCAGCTGAAGTGGTCAGTTATCTCACATGCTCAATGCACCTCACAGAACCAGCCCAGACGCCACAAACCCAGATGAAATATCTGTTCAGAATGGAGCACTGTACAGACCAGGCTAGTGTCCTGCTCAATACAACCCAGCAATCTGTCCAGAGTGGGACACTGTGCAGACCTCTCCAGCCAAATAGATATCAGTCCAGCACAGGGAGCTGTGCAGACCACACCAGTGCATTGATCTATAAACCCGGACCAGGTATCTCTCCAGCATGGGGGGCTGTGAAGTGATCACCACTGAACTGATCTGTAAACGCAGAACAGTTACCCTCCCTGCGAGTAGATCGGTACAGACCACCCCAGTGCAGTGCTCGGTAATGCTGTGTTAAATCACTGCCCAGCCTGGGGAAACTTGCAGCCCATGCTGGAAGTGACAGGATATGGGGCTCCCATCCATTTACAGCTCCATATCTCCAATGTGCCATGACAAGGGGTGCCATGGGTGTGTAAATCAGTGCCAGAGAGGGATGGTAGGGAATCAGTTTAAACACAAACAAATAGGATGGATTGGATATATAGACAGGAAGGGGGAGATAGAGAGACAATGTCATGCAAGGATATGTTCACATGTTTTAGAATGCTGACATGTAGACTTTTTGATGTAATCTTCCAACATGGGTCAGTATTTCAGGAATGATGCTTGTGTGGGATATTGCTCTGAGTTCAATCGATGGAAAGTTTTGCATTCACATTTGTTCTGCATTTGTGACTGAGACTGTGGTGAGCGCAGTCTTTGGCTCATTGGGCACAATCTAACAATAATTTTTCTCAGTGACATTTTAATTGAGTGTGACAGAGGGATCGTCTGTTTTAGCCGAGCTAGTTTTCTGATGCTATCTTATCAAACACCCCTCATTAACTACCTACCCCAGAACATGCCATTCCTCTCATTCAATGCCGGCCTGATTCTCCCACCCATCATGATTGGTAATAGTTCCCATCGCCTGGATGGCACGGGTATTCCATGATCCCTGGCACCGGTGCCATATTTAAAAGGCCAATGGGCACACATTTGAAATTTCTCAGATTGGATCCAGCCTGCTCGGTTTACCCCAATCCTGGCAGATAAGGGACAATTGCACCAAGATTTATCGTAAAGGATATGGAGGTTCAAGTGGGTGGACTTGTAAAAAGGAGGACCATTCTTTTAGCAGAGGAGGACCATTCTTTTAGCAGACGAAACCACACCACCAGACCCATCAAGCATGGCCTGAGCTCACCACCCAGCTCAGTGGCCTCTGAAACTTTTCAAAGATTGTTCCCCGAACACTGCCCTGTGATGAAGGCATTACGTTGTGGAGGATTAACACTTCAGGCGTGAGAACAAGAAATGCACTTGACTGTATGAGATCTTGAGGAGACTGTAAATGGCGCATATCAGATGGATATTTCCTCTTGTTTGGGAGAATAGAACTGGGGAAATAATTTTAAAAATAAAACAGGTTCTGAGAAAGGTTCACTTGACCGGAAACATTAATTCTAATTTCTCTTCATAGATGCTGCCACGCTGCTGAGCTTTTCCAGTAATTTCTGTATTTCTTTAGGAATAATACAAATGCATTTTAACACAGACATTGTGAAGAAATTGAACATGTTATTATTAAAATATGCAGGCACATATAAGCATATAGTTAAAACAAGTGGGGCTATTTTTTGCTCAGGAAGTGGCAGTGTGTGTGACAGCAGCAACGATACATTTATATGGAGCAGGGAATGTGATGGACGCATAACATTCAGACAATGTTCAAGGACACCTCACATGTTCTAGTTTGTGGGTTGGATAATATTATTGGGCGATTCAACTCAGTGAGGCAAAAAAGTAACCCACCTCAAAAGCAACAGCCTGTTGCTCCCCTCTATTTCCATATTCTTCATCACGTCAATGCATGAGAGCTGAAAAGGCACCAATCATCTTTACCACCCACGGAGGACACATGACAAGGATACATTAGAATCACCCACTCCCTGTAGCAAAGGGAATTCAGCCAAATCTAACAGTTCCAGGAAATAATCACATTGCCAACAACGTGTGTGAGCAGAATAAATTTTGAATGAGAATAACATTTGGGATAAGCACTCACATTTTTCCTTGAATCAAGAGTTCAAGTAACATGTTGTCAAAGCCGTTTCAAATTAACATTTTAGTTTGTCATCAAACGTGTGTGTGTGTGTGTGTGTGTGTGTGTGTGTGCGTGTGTGTGCGTGTGTGTGCGTGTGTGTGCGTGTGTGTGCGTGTGTGTGTGTGTGTGTGTGTGTGTGTGTGTGTGTGTGTGGTGTGAGTGAACTGTGTGCTTCATTCTTCTTACCATCATAGATTGAGTAAATGTGACTTGGTCATAAGCATGTTGTTTTTAGCAGATTACCGGAAACTGCCCAATTCGGCCCTGATACTGACTCTGATACAGTCTGACACCTATATCATTGTCCACGTCATCACTTGGTGACATTTAAAATTTGTTGTGACCAGTGGAGTAGTGGGGCTGGAAAAGGAAACAGTGACCCGACAAGTCAGGGAACAATAGTCCAGTGAGCCTGACACGAGTGTTTGGTCAGTTATTGGACGGGATTCTGAAGGATAGGATTTACATGCATTTGGAAAGGCAAGCATTGATTAAAGATAGCAAACATGGCTTTGTGTAGTGTAAATCATGCCTCACTGACCTGATTATTTGGAAGAGGTGATAAAGAAGATTGATGAAGGCAGTGTATCAGGCGTTTTCTACATGGGCTTCAGGAATGTGTTCGATAACATTCGAAATGGTAGACAGATTAGTGATGCTCGCTCACATGGGATCCATGGTGAGCTAGCCAAATGCATTCAAAATTGGCTTGAAGGCAGAAGATTGTTTTCCAGACTGGAGGCCTGTGACCAAATGTACACTGCAAATATCAGTGTTGAGTTCACTGTTTTTCATCATTAATATAAAGGATTTGGTTGCGAATATCAGAGACATGATTCGTAAGTTTACTGATGATATTGAAAAGTGGTGCAGTGGACAGTAGTGAAGATTCCCTCAGAGTGCAATGGGTCATTGGACAGATGGGTCATTGGGCCAAGGTGTGGCTGATGGACTTTAATTTGGACAAATCAAAAGTTTTGCATTTGGTAAGGTAAAGCAGGGCAGGACTTACACAGTTAATGTTAGGGCCCTGGGGAGTGTTGCGAATACAGAGACTTTGGGTGCCAGTACCTAGTTCCTTGAAAGTGGAGTAGCAGGTAGACAGGATAGGGAAGGACACATTTGTCATTATTGCACCAATCAGTCAGAGGATTTGGTTAGGGAGGGATGGCATGTTGCTCCTGTAGAGGACATTGATGAGGCCACTTTATGAATACGGTGCATATTTCAGTTAGCTCTGCTAAAGGAAGGATGTTGTTAACCTTGAAAGGAGCACAATAAGATTTACAAGGATGTTCCTGGACAGGATGGTTGAACTGTTGGGAGAGGCTGAACAGTTTGAAGTGTTTTCCGCTGGAGTGTCAGAGGTTGAGGGGTGACACCACAGAGGTTCATAAAATCATGAGGGGCATGAATACCCTGAATAACCAAGGTGCGTTTCCCAGGAGAGGGGAGGCCAAAAGTAAAGTGCTCAGGTTGAAGGTGAGAGGGGAATGACTTGGAAGGGAACCTAGGGCAACGTTTTCACGCAGAGAGTGGAGTGTGAACAAAGAAACTGCCGCGATAAGTGGTGAAGGCTTGTGCAATTACACAGTTGAAATGTATCTTGATTGTGACATGAATAGGAAAGTTTTAAGGGATAGGGACCAAATATTGGCCAATAGAAATAGATCAGATTACATATCTGGTTAGCGTGGACAAGTTGGACTAAAGGATCTGTTTCTGTGCTGTGTGACTTTCTGATTCTATAAGATCGGAAAGGAGGAATTCTAAAAGGACATTTGAAGTGGGACTTCTCTTTCACAGAAGCCTGTGGTGCCTTTCTGATGAATTTTTTTCAGAGCATATGTCATGAAACAGTTGACAGATGTTCAGCAAAACACAGGCTGCATTAAAAAATGTCTGAGGCTTCTCAAGCTATTTACTCAAGTGGTCTTAACTAAACAGCTTTGTGCTGCATGGTCAATCACTGTCTTAAAAGAAACCAGGACAAAATAGCCTCTTACAGTTACAGCATTGTTACATGAGTTCACACATCGAGCTGTGACACAGGAACCCGGGGAAGCCCAATGAGGCACTTGGCCCTGCTGTACAGCCCCTTGTGTCACTTACATATGAACAGGAGGAGGCCATTCAGCCCATACAGTCACTGACATGTGAACAGAGTGAGGTAACTGATGGTCCAACATAACAAGCAAATGGAACAGAGACTGCACAGATAGTCTGCTTCACGCTGTTCCTCACTCTTCCGTTGCTCATGGTACACATATGGTACTTTCATGCAGTTTTACAGCAGTGAGGTGGGAAACCTAACGTTTTGTGCAAAATCGCAAGGTGGTATCCTATGATGTGTTCTCTATGGAGAACAGAATCTGGTTGGAATGGCTTATGCTAGAAGGAGGGTATTATGGCTGATTTCGGGATTGTGAACAACATGGAGTTCAGTTTAGGGCCACACATTAATGTGGGGAGAGTTCATTCACAGCCAGCACTTCACCCTCAATCGACATGGCGCTCTGTGTCATTTTACAGGTAAAATCCTTATTACTTACACGGGTAACATATGGGATTTCTCACTCATCAATTTCTTTTGTAGATTTTAGTGTTCGTCATCAACCTTCAACTTTTAATGCAATTATCTCTTACTCTTTCACGGTGCTACAGCTTAAACACTCAATTTCTTCGTTCTCTCTTCATGGTACCATCATCTCAGGGATTAGACTGGTGATACCCATTTGTACCGTACCGGTGGCAAGGAGATCTTTCTTGGCAAAAGAAAAAAGCCCGTACACAACACCACTAAATATTCTCTCATCAAGGCTCTACAAGTGCAGACGAATGGTTTCATGCATCTACTTAAATCACCTTCCAATGAAGGACAACATATCATTACTTCACTCATTACTGATACCCTTGTAGGTACTAATTTTGGTGACTTGTGATCCAGGAAATGCAGGCTCTTTTGGACAACAACACTTCCCAACCTCGCACTATTTAATCATTACAAAATGAGATGTGTGCCATTGCTGGCCATATCCAAATTATTTGTATGTCTTTCAAATTACAGTGGTCCAAACGCTGGTACATGTGATAACCCATAAGGAATTGCTTTCAGTCTGGAAAAGGACTCGACCCTCTGCATTGTATCAACTGAACAACTGTCACTCCATGTAGTATACTTCCCCTGATCCTTCGACTCCAGCTTACTCACTAACCTGTGTGCAACCCTATTAAAAGTGTTCCGTCAATTCAAATACACCACTCCCATTGATTCTCATGAGTGAATGCTTCAACGATTATATACATAAAACTCAGTTGTACATGCACTGGAAAAAGGATCACAGCACACATCAATTGCAAAAACAAATGGGAAAGTACATCGAATTCTGTCAATAATCTAGTTTTCTCTATTTTTACATCTCATCATCCATATTCTCTCTCTCTCTCTCTCTCTCTCTCATACATGCATTACATAAATTGAATTAATAAATGCTCCAATCTTTCGCCCTATTGTCTCTCAAACCACTCTCTTTCAGTTTAAATGTATTGCTCGCATTTGGAAGTGAATCAATTGTAACTGAGAAGTGAAACTATAAAAATCATGAAGTAGGAACTGGCCAGCGTTAATGGGAACATAATCATAAGCAGAGAAGATGGTGAAGCAGCAATGGAAGACATTTCTGGTGTTAATTTGGACACATGTCTGAAATGTATGGACACTTTAATTCACACAAACTCCACAGGTTTGCCAAAGATGACGTCCCTTTCCTGAATCTCAGTTGATTCTGCCAAGTTGTATCATGATTCCCCAAGCATTTAGTTTTCACAGTCCTCATAAAAGATTACAACATTTTTCTCATAACAGATATCAAGTTGTCCAAACTTAATTTAATTTTGTTCTCCCTCCCACTCCAGCTTTTATTTGGATCATAACAGCTACTTTCCACTGTGTAGGAACCAGAAATCCCAGAATCTAAAGAATTTTGAATGGTAATCAATATTTTTTTCTTGTAGTTACAAGTTTTAAATGACATTTGGATAAGTATATGAACAGGAAACAGTTGGAGAGATATGTGCCAAGCCCAGGTAGGTGAAAGAAGGACAGGTTGGGATTATATTTTACATGGACTGGTTGGGCTGAAGAGTTGTATGACCCTGTAACTCTTTCACTGGCTCTATTGTCACCTCCATGTGTACTATGGGACGCACCAGAGCAACGTAACAAACTTCAATTCAATTAGTTTTCAGTAATTCCTCTTTATTATTTCTAATCTCCCACAGTTTCTCATTTTCACAGTCACTCTGTCCTGTAGTATTTCTGGGAGATTTTCTGTATTGTTCTTCTGTGGAGACAGATGTAATGTATTCCACTCAGCAGTGGCTCAGTGAGGTTGAGGTGAAGAGAGATGGCCTCTGCCACAAAGTGAATACATTGGAGCACTGCACTTAGGAGATGATGGACATGCACCCACTCTCGCTCGGAGAGTTCTGGAATCTAAAGAGTTCAATAAAACTGCCAGTCGATGGCCATCAATGGGTTATGCTGAAAGCAGTGACACAAATCGGTGACAACTTATTTTTAGAATCAAACTGGCTTCACGCTTTGTAACTGACATAGGTCCAGGTAGAGATAAAAGTAAGTATACAATCAAAATATTTGGAAGTGCAAGTGTGGCCAGAAGAGAACTGCAACTGGAAAGGAGAAGGTTTTAGTTTATTCAGAAGCAGAGCCGAGGCAGAAGTGAAAATGGGAATATTATCGGTGATAAAGGGAATATTATGACAATAATCAGCTCAGGACAAAATGGGCCAATGATGGTTATGAACACTTTTGTTCCTCCAAATATGTTTGTAAGTGAAGATGAAAAAACCATGGGATAACAATAGAGTTTGTAATTGAAAGTCAATACAATAGTTTACACCTTTACCAAACATAGATTGCAGAAATGAGATGCTGTTCACAAAGTTTTACAAAATAAATGAATGGACAGAGTCAGAAAGACTTACCGGGAACACCAACAAAAGAGAGGATGGGATAGTAACCAGCCTGAATAACCATCAATACAGCTTCTATCCACAATGCCAACGGTAACCAATCAATAGGAAGCCAGTAAAGGCCATCGGATAAACTCCTGTTCATTGTTGGCACATTCCAATCTATTCCTCTCAGATTCTGGTACATTGTTGTAACATTCACGTCTATGGTTCTGAGATTTTGACCCATAATCGGAGCATCCCAGTCACCTCTTCACAGATTCTGATCGCTCCCACTCTCTGGACCTGTTGATTCCATTCGTATTCAGGATGACACAGCCACTGATACTATGGGGTAGCGCTTTGGAAGGAACCCCTTATTAATTGAAGAGGAAAGCCTCCAGTGAGACAGTTAGTATCCATGGTGACTGACATTAATTCGAGTCACAGAACAAACAGTTCCAGTTAACCCCTTTCATTCTGATATTTTTAATGTAACAACAATACCTGTTCTGGGTCGGATGCTGACATCGCCTGCTATTGGTCTTAGTGTCCAAGTCCAATTACTCTCACAATGATAGAGTTAGAGGAGAAAGGTGATGCTTTCTCTGCACAGACTCGATGATTCTGCTGTGGTAACCACATGCGATGCCATAAGTAACCGTTTCACGAAAAGACAATCGAGTGGTTGTTACTGCACTGAAGCCTCCTCCACCCAACAACTGCCAAACTAAACACTGTCTCTGGACACAGCCGCCCGGAGAAAGACAGGAATTGTGATTTCGCTAAACTTTCCTCTCACTGCCCGAATGAGGCAACATTTTATCTTTAACACAATACTTACAACAATTTGCTTCTAAAGTCACAAACTTTTTTTCCAGTTTAGACAGTTTTTCTTTACAGATATTTTGGCCTTAGCCCAAAAGTAAACATTACATTTCCAATTGCTTTGCTTATTGGGAGTAAAGGGCCAGAGACAGTATCGATGTGATTGATTAAGAAACAATAAGGAAGAGGAGACAGTGGCAGTGCAGACTCTGCAGGAATAAAGTGATATCGCCCAGTAGCCAATTTCTTCTTCACAGACAGAATAAAATAAAACACAGAGAAAGAAACAATGAATTTGGCTGAAAGAATGGCGAGTGAGAATGTAAACAAAACACGATAGTTTGAAATGGAACAGAGGAGAAATGATTTTCTGTATACTGTTTAATCAGTGTGTGTGCAGATAGATAAGATTGTTCATTTATGCGCAAGACATTCAGAGTTATTAATGGAGACATGGTGAACACAATATGATTCAGAAGATGTGACCTTGTCTTGTGCGTGTTTTGTTAATATTGCACTCAATAGAGAGAACCCATCTCCCCCAATCACACCTTTATTTATTCCATTTTGCATCTGCTGGTCTCATTCATCACAATTAAAACCTATTTATATTTTGCACCACGCGCCCACACCCGCTGTTTTTGTCACCCCTCCTCCACCTCTGTCAAGGTATTCAAAAGACCACTTTCCAAATCTTTTCAGTTCTGAGGAAGGGTCTCACTGGTCTGAAAACTATAACTCTGTTTCTCTGTCTCCAGAGATGCGTCTAGACCTGCTGAGTTTCTCCAGAAATGAATCAGCACTAATTGAATTTTCAACAGAACATAGAACCGTGGATGCTGGAAATCTGAAACAAGAAGTAAAATTGCTTTAGATACGGGGAGCTTTGAAAAGGCAACACTGGATCCAACAGTTTAACTTTGATTTCACTCTACAGGTGCTGCCAGACCTGCTTAGTTTCTTCAGCAATTTTTGTTTTTGAATAAATTCCAAAAAAGTGTGTAAAAACTGCTCAGACACACTTTCCAACATGGATCACCATCCGCTGAGAAGTGAATGACAGCACAAGGTGAACAAATTAATTGGTTCTGAAACTACATAACACTGGCATCACTGAAATGACAGAATTCTTAATCATGTTCAGGGAGAGAAATATTCACTTTAAAAACCTTCCAACTGTGTGGAAACACGTCCTGCAGCCGAACAAGCCCACACTGACCGTCAGAGCAGACCATCCAGACCCATTTCGCACATAATCTGCACATTCCTCAGCACCATGGGCAAGTTGGCATGCCAATTCACCTAGCCTGCACCTCTTTGGACTGTGGGTGGAAACCGGAACACTTAGAAGAAACTCACAGAGACAGGGGAAGAAAATGCAATCTCCACACAGACAGTCAGGTCAGGGTGGAATTGAGCCTGCACCCTGAGCGCTGTGAAGCAGCTGTGCTAACCACTCATCCACGGTGCCACCCGAAGATGCACCTACTGGAAGGGGAAATACTCAGATGAATGTGTTAAAGGGGTGAGGAATGTAACAATTTGGAGGCATGACTCCATGGAAAGGCCCTCAAAAGAATGAGAATATTAAAATTGAAATGTCACCACACCAGAAAACAGAGTAGATCACTGTGTACAAAGACGATGGGGACTCAGTATGAACTGGGGAACATTACATTGCACTTATTGCAGCTTAAAACTGGGCATTCATGTGGTGATGTGAACCATAGCAGCAGCAGCAGAAGCAGAATTGTATTCCACCGGAATCTATGACTTGTTGTCCCGGATAATCCCTCAGTCTGTGATTACCATGAAGCTGATCAATGGTTCAGTGACGAGTGCAAGTAAACATGCCGGGTTCAGAACCAGGTGTAACTGAAACTGATGGCAACACGTTATAGATACCGCATTTGACTGCTTGCATGACAGACAGCAGAACTAACACAATACAGACAGGGCAAAATGATTGCAAGATCAACAGACCAACCATCCTGCAATGACCAGTCATAAATAGTGATGGGGGCAGTAGGGAATGCTGGAGTTTGAGATAACAAGGTGTGGAGTTGGATGAAAACAGCAGGCCAGGCAGTGGAGCAGGAAAGCTGATGATTCGCGTCTGGCCTCTTCTTCAGAAAGGGGAAAGGGGAAGGGGATTCTAAGATAAATAGAGAGTGAGGAGAGGTTGACGGAACGTGGAAAGTGGAGCAGATAGCTGGAGAGAGGACAGACGGGTCAAGGAGCTGGGGCTGAAGCAAGTGAAGGTGAATGTAGGTAGGGAGATATGATAGGCGTTGGTCAGTGAGGAGCGGGATGGGTAGGTGGGAGCCAAGACGGACAGGTCGAGGAGGCAGGGACGAGAGAGGGGGCTGGACATGGGATGAAGTCGAGGCGGGGACAAGGGAGCGGGCTGGTCTCGGGAGGAGATCGAGGCGGGGACGAGAGAGCGGGCTGCTCTCGGGAGGAGGTCGAGGTGGGACGATTTTTCAGCTTGCAACGTCCACATTGTGACCATTGGGCAATAGGGTTCCGGGGGAATATGAAGTGTTTTTCCTCCAGTTTTGAGGCGGCACTGGAGGAGTCCCAGGATGGAGATGTCGTCCAAAGAGTTGGAGAGGAAGTTTAAGTGGTTTGCGACTGGGCAGAGTTTTTGTTTGTCATGAACTGAGCGTAGATGCACCACAAGCCTGTCTCCGAACCTCCGCTTAGTTTCTGTAATGTACTGGAGGCCACATCGGGAACAACACATTAGTGGATGTGCAGGTGAACGTCTGTTCAATGTGGAATGTTGTCTTGTGGCCTTGGATGGTGGTGACAGGGAGGTGTAAGCGCAGGTGTAGCACCTTCTGCAGATGCAGGGAAATATGCTGCGGATGGCAGGGCTGGTGGGGTTGTGTGCAGCGAACAAGGGAGTCACAGAGAGACCGGTCCCTCTGGAAGGCAGACAAGGGTGGTGAGGGAAATATTTCCTTCATAGTTGGGTCTGATTGTAAATGGTGGAAATGGCAGAGAATGATATATTGAATCTGGGGGTTAATCGGATGATATGTGAGGACAAGGGGAATTCTGTCTTTGCTTTTATTTGGAGGGAGGGGATGGGAGGGCTCAAGTGTTGGAAATGCAAGAGATGCGGTCGAGGGCGTTTTCAACTACTTTTGGGCGGAAATTGCGACTCTTGAGTAACGAGGACATCTTGGATGTCCAGGAGATGGAACGTTTCTTCGTGGGGCAAATGTGGCGGAGGCAAAGGAATTGGAAATAGGGGATCACATACTTGCTGAGGGAGTCGGTGGGCTTGTATTAGATATCAGTTTACAGGCAGTTACCAGAGATGAAGACAGAGATTTCCAGGAAGGAGAGAGAGGCGTCAGAGATGGTCGAGGTGGACATAAAGTTGGGGTGGAAGGTGTTAGTAAAGTGGGCGCACTGGTCAATCTCCTTGTGGGTGAATACGGTGGTGCTGATAAGGGCATCAATGTAACGGAGGAAGAGGTTGGGAATAGGGCCAGTATAGCTGCGGAAGAGGGACTGTTCCACATACCCTACAAAAAGGCAGGTATAGCTTGGGCCCATGTGGGTACCTAAGGCCACACGTTTTGTTTGTAGGAAGTGTGAGGACTTGAAGGAGAAGTTGTTAAGGGTAAGGACGAGCTTGGTTCGGTGGATAAGGGTGTCGGTGGAGGCGTCTGGTCAGGCCTGCGGGAGAGGATGAAGCAGGCTTTAAGGCCATCTGCATGGTCAGTTAAACAACACCCTGGAGGAGAGGGTTCCAGAAATTTCCCCATCCTAAACAATGGAACAGCCCTGCACATCAGTGCAACTTCAAGGATATGGTATCCACACAATCCTCAGCCAGAAGTATCGAGTTGATGATTCACCTCACCGTCATCATGATGTCCACAAAATCACAGAAGCCGGTCTTCAACCAATTTGATTCGCAGTACATGATACCAAGAAAAAGATAAAAATAAAGTAAAAATACGAAAAAGATAACTGGCTACAATCGGACTGAATGCTGGTACTACACAGCAAGCCCTGCCCTTGGGGGAAGCTGTTTCATTCCAGCCCCAACTCTGACACCTACCTGCCAATGTGGGTAATTTATCAGCTATGCCCAGTTTCCGAAGGGGGGCATAATTGCAATCTGACTAATTGCCTTGCGCCTCGTCTTAACATGATTGTCGAATTGTTGGAAGTTGTTTCTGACAGAGCTGCCAAGCAGCACAGAAATAACTTGCTCAGTGTGGTTTTTGATGGGTCCCCATGTGGAGATGGAGCTGTTGTGGAAATATCATTGGATTTCTCATCCAGTCCAGGCTAATGCTTTAGCAGCTGGGGGATATTAAAATCAATTAATACAATATTGAAATCTCAAATCTAGTGTCAGTAAAAGTGACCTTGAAACCAATATTGATTGTAAACATCAACTTACTTCACCAATATACTTTCAGGATGCAAATCTGCTGTGCTGTCCTAATCTGGCCGAAAAGCATCTCTGGACACACAGACATGTGATGAACACTTCAATGTTGTCTGGAACAGCCAAGCAAGACATTCAATTGTACCAGAGATAGTAGGAACTGCAGATGCTGGAGAATCTGAGATAACAAGATGTAGAGCTGGATGTACACAGCAGGCCAAACAGCATCAGAGGAGCAGGAAGGCTGCAGTTTCGGGCCTAGACCCTTATTCCGAAGAAGGGTCACCACTACTGCCCTCCTTTGATGCTGCTCGGCCCGCAGTGTTCATCCAGCTCTACACTCAATTGTATCAAACTGCTCTGACATTTTCAAGGGCAAAATTGGATGGAACACCCAGCATTGGTATTGGAAAAGGCGAAAAAGAAACACTGTTGTGTTAAAAATACAAAGGCCTCCTTCCTGATATCTGAGAGCTTATGACAATATTTAAAGAGCTTTCCCACAGAGGATACAGAAACATCGGGAAAGGAGAAGGCCATTTAGCGTTGCCCATTCTCGTTCATTGCTGAACACCTCTTCAATGAACTTCTCTCACACAGTACACATATCCCTTAAAGTGATTAATCATTGGAAGAAAATACATAAAGCAGGAATTGTAGTAGTTCCTTCAGTCCATTGATTTTCTTCCACCACTCGACATAATGACGTTGCTCCTTTATCCCATACTTCTGTTCTCTGCTCATCCATTTAGTATCCAGAAATCCTTATTTACATTCAGTGCCTGTCTTCCACATCCTCGTGGGATAAGTATTCCCAAGGTTCACCAGTTTCTGTGCACTGACAATCATGCTCATCTCATTGCACACTGGCCTGCCTGTACCTCATACTGCTGCCCTTATTTTAGACGTCCCAGCCAAGGACGTTATTCTCCCTGCTTCCAAACTGTCTCACTCTGCGAGAGTTTTATATATTACACTGAGGTCTTCACTCATTTTCCAAAACCGCATGGAATTTCGGCCGAGTTGATTCAAATTCAGCTCAAATAATAAGCCTATCATCCCAGAGATCAGTCTGGTTATCCTTCGCTGTGCTCCCTCAAAACCAGTTTTATCCTTAATGAGGTGAGGAGACCAAAACTGCACACAATACCACGCAATGTTTGAGTATGGCCTTATCAGGAACCTGGCATCAAGTAATATAAACAGGCTTCTAACACCATCCTCTGTCTCCTGCCATGAAGACAATTTTGAATGTCACTTGCCAAGTTACCATTGATACCATTGCGTTTTACTTTCCTTGTCAGTTTCCCATGTAGGCCTTCCTGAAAAACCATATAAATGACCATCTTTTAAGAAATCAATCAAATTTGTCCGGCACGACTTTCCTCCAATAATGTCATCCTGGCTGGCCCTGATCAAATCTTGTCTTTCAAAATGCAGATCAATTTTGTCTTTTCCTACTTTCTCAGATGGTTTTCCCAACAACAATCTGACGCTCAATGGTCTATCATTAACCAGCCGATCTCAGCAACAATTCCTGTAAAGAGGAACTGCATGAGCTGTTCTCCAATCCCCTGGCACCTCTCGTGGCGATTCTTATAAATTTGGATCAGGGATTTCCCACTCTTGTCTCCTATGGCTTCCTATGATGCAAATTAACCAGACTGGGGGATTTGCCCAATTTTATACCAGACATAACCATCAATCTTTCCTTGCATCGAATATCCAGCTGCTCAAGGGCTTCACAGTTCATCATCTTGAATTCTTTCCCTGAATCCTCGTTCTCCCAAGTAAATCGACGTGAAATACTAATCTATTATTGTTCTCCAGCTTCACACACAGGTTGTCCCTTTGTTTCTGATTAGCCTGAAATGTTCCCTGGTTATTCTATTCCACTTGATGCACATGTAGAATATTTTATGATTCTCCCTAGTATCACCTGCTTGCTGTTCTCCATGCCCCTATGTAAGTCAACCCTGTCTGTGTGAATTTTCTAAGTTTCAATGTGATAACTCTCACTCTTTGAAACACTGGAGAACACGGAACGATTTTCTCATCAGAAAATCTTGCCATCTGTGGGAATAATCTCAAGAATACCCATTGCATTTCCTCTTCATTCAGTATATTATTTCTCAGAAAAACTGGACAGAATACTTCAGGTACAGTCTCACCAACACTCTATGGAACTGCTGTAGGACATCTTTATTTCTGTATTCTGATTCCCTGTAAATGAAGAGAAACCAAGCTTTCACTTTTCCATTTGCTTATGTTCCTCCCCATACACTTTGCTTTAATTTACTAACTCACTGTGTTATCTCTTGGAAAATCCTTCTGAATATCGTTATGCACCACATCCACTGGTTCACCATTGTCTATACCGATAAGAAACATCTTCAAACAGTTTGAAAATGAAAGCTTGTCAATTATAATTTTCATTTTATAAAATCATTCGTATTCTCTCCAATTTTGCTATTGCTGCCTAAATATCCAATGTCACATCTTTTGTAATAGAATCCAAAAGATTCCCTCCTGTGAGTTACAAGTTAATTGGTCTGTAGTTGCCATTCTCCACCTTCTTCCCTTCTTAAGCTGTTTGGTTATTTCTATAACTTTCCAGATATCCAGATTGGCTTCCTGGCCTTGGAGAAAGTATAAGAAAAGAACACAGTGATCCAAAATGTAATCAACATGTCTATTGTTGCTTCCTCCGAAATTCAATGATGAAGTGCATCTGGTACGTCAGACTTATCGATGTTCAATCCAGCTATATTTTCAAATGCTAGCACAGCGCTGCTCCGAATGATTTTTGTCTTTAGTTACACATGTCCCACAGTCACTGCATATGTCTGGGAGATTTTCTGGATCTTCCTCCATGAAGATAGTCGCAAGGTAACTATTTAGGTTCCCTGCAATGCCTCTATTCTCTGCAATAAATTATCCTGTCTGCACAGTCACTGTTCCATATTTAACTTTGGTTTCATTTTTGATTTCTGGATGCCTTTATATTTCTTGTTCACTTTTCAATTTTTTAAAAGCTGTTTTTCTTTGGTTAAATGCCTCTGAATTCATTGGTTTACCACTATAGCCTACAATCTACTTGTTTGGGTTTCATACAATCTTTAACTTCTTTCATTAACAATCATTCAGTCATCTTTTCAATTTGCTGTTTGTACTTGGGGGATATATATATTTTGTATACCTTATAATGTTACTGTGAATAACAGATATTGCCTGGCTTCCATTAAGACATTTTCCATCTACGTTTCCAACTCGGTGAAGTCATTTTGCCCCTCATACCATTATGGCTTGCCTGACACAGGGTTATAAACGATAATTTATATTAAAAATGTTTTCAGATGTCATATAAAATTCAAGATCACTATTATCAACAATATTTCCAAAAGGCCTTCGCAGCAAGGTTTTCAATTTGTCATTCTGATCACGCAATACCAGTTCCTAAATAGCCTGATCTCTGACTTGGCACTCAACTTATTTTTAAAGCAAACCATCTCAAACACTCGCATGAAGTATATTTTTCCCAACATTAGCATTGGCTTGGATAAACACAGTTTAGAGTTAAATTGAATCTGTCCTTTATTACTGGAGTACCCACAAACTTGTATATCTAATTTACTGTTTTATAACATGCCCATTGTTTATATTGCAGTTTTGTCTTTATAGTATGACTCTCATAAGTGTTTGCTTCTCCTTGCAATTTCCCAACTCCAGTTTACCAGATTAACAAATCTGAATGATATGGGCTCTGGGGCTAATAATGGCAGATTCAGGCAGGATATTTTGCAGGTCCTATCTCAACATTGTGTTAATCTCACCACATAATATTCATTCCTCTCAAGTGTCATTGTGACAGTTTGACCAGATCTCTTGAAGAGGACAATGCTATTTCAACAATGCTGTGTCTTCATCCAGGCAGCTGACACTGCTCTAATCTGGGTTGGGAACTGTACAGCAGACTGACAAAATATTGCTACCACTGTACAGGATTTAGTGAGATCACATCTGGAGTGATGTTTACAGATTTAGTCTCCTGATTGAAAAAAGCGTAATGTTGCATTGGAAGCAGCTCAGGGATAGTTCCCTCAACTGATTAATTAAATGAATGTTTTATAAAGTAAAAGTTGACCACTGTTTGAGAACTAAAACTGAAACACCTAGAGAGGAGTGTTTCGCCCTATAATCTGCTGAAAGCTGTGCGTAAAGTGGTGTAATCTTTTTATTCAGCAACTTTTAACTGCTAAAGGAAGCAAATTCCTGACGTTCACATTACGATCAACACGTAACAATTTATTTATGTAACTCTAATCCCAAACAAATTAACTAAACTATGAAGAGCCCAAATTAACACCTTCTAATGACTAACAATTCCCAATCAAAACAAATTCTAATGGCATACTTTTCCAATAAATACAAGTTCCACTTGTCTAAAAAAGATGAAAACATAGAATTTCATTTTTCGAACTCACAGCCAGGTAACAGCTTGTGGAACACTCTGTGCCTTCTCTGTCAATATTTCTGTCAGGAACGCTTTCTGCGTTGAGTGTTCTGTCACAAATATGAATCAGATGCGCGGTAGGTACCTTTGATTTAGATACTGCTTTCACTGAGACTGAGAGAATTCCGTGAAAGCCAGCGATTCTCACTTTATACGGAGAGTTGTTAACTTGGGCAGATGACAGTTCGTTCTCCTGTCATTGTCCTCCTGCCCTCTTGCAAGAGGATTAGCCCTATGTTGTCAAAACCATGAGATTCAAATATAATCGTCTTTTTTTTTGGTATCTAACTCCCTGGGTCAAATACATTGAATATATTCAAAACTGGTTATCTTTATGAGAAATATTTGGCGTGTTAACTACTCTGCCCTTTCACACAAATGTTTCAATTTAGGTGCCCTGTGCACCTGCAACTGCACACGCTGCTGCACAAACATGTCCATATTGAAGATTGAAGCAGAGAGAAAAAGCACACAGATTTTTAAGGGGACCACACACTGTTTTGTCCCTTCCATACCACTTTGCAAACACCAATATTTTACAAACATCACATTCTAACATTCTGCCTCCCAGTCCACAAATACACGAACTACCTTCACAACACCGATATGGAAAGGATGACGAGGTGAACCCAAAACACATTGGAGTTTACAACATTGAAAGACAAACTTATTTTTACACAGAATTTGTCCATTCAGCCACACTTGCCCCTTGCACAACCATCAGATGTGACCTTTTCGAGCTGTGTGCATATGACACAGAAATTGAGATAGAGGTGAAAGAAAGCTTTAAACTAATTCAGCAGGGGGATGGGCACCAAAATTGTACTTCGACAATAGAAAAAGTTGAGAGTAGCGTGCTGCAAAAGTTTCAGGGAAGGAAGATGGCACCGCCAAGCATGAAGTTGGATTGAAGAGTGTCTACTTCAATGCCAGGAGCGTCCGGAATAAGGTGGGTGAGCTTGCAGCATGGGTTAGTACCTGGGACGTCGATGGTGTGGCCATTTCGGAGACATGGATAGAGCAGGGACAGGAATGGTTGTTGCAGGTTCTGGGATTTAGATGTTTCAGTAAGAACAGAGGAGATGGTAAAAGGGGCGGAGGTGTGGCATTGTTGGTCAAGGACAGTATTACAGTTGCAGAAAGGATGTTTGGGGACTCGTCAACTGAGGTAGTATGGGCTGAGGTTAGAAACAGGAAAGGAGAGGTCACCCTGTTGGGAGTTTTCTATAGGCCTCCAAATAGTTCCCGAGATGTAGAGGAAAGGATAGCAAAGATGATTCTCGATAGGAGTGAGAGAGACAGGGTAGTTGTCATGGGGACTTCAACTTTCCAGATATTGACTGGGACGACTATAGTTCGAGCACGATAGATGGGTCAGTTTTTGTCCAGAGTGTTCAGGAGGGCTTCCTGACACAGTATGTAGATAGGCCAACAAGGGGCGAAGCCACATTAGATTTGGTACTGGGTAATGAACCCGGCCAGGTGTTAGATTTGGAAGTAGGTGAGCACTTTGGTGATAGCGATCACAATTCTGTTATGTTTACATTAGTGATGGAAAGGGAATGGTGTATACCACTGGGCAATTTTTTAGCTGGGGGAAAGGCAATTACGATGAGATTAGGCAAGATTTAGGGAGCATATAATGGGGAAGAAAACTGCAGGGGATGGGCACATTAGAAACGGGGAGCTTATTCAAGGAAAACCACCTGTGAGTCCTAGATAAGTATGTACCTGTCAGGCAGGGAGGAAGCTGTAGAGTGTGGGAGCTGTGGTTTACGAAGGAGGTGGAATCTCTGGTCAAGAGGAAGCAGAACGCTTATGTTAGGATGAGATGTGAAGGCTCAGTTAGGGCACTTGAGGGCGACGAAGTAGTCAGCAAAGACCTAAAGAGAGAGCTCAGAAGAGCCAAGAGGAGACATGAGAAGTTGTTGGCGGATAGGATCAGGGTAAATCCTCAGGCTTTCTATGGTTATTTAAGGAATAAAAGATGATGAACGTAACATTAGTCCCAATCAAGAATAGTAGTGGTAAGTTGTGTGGGGAGTCAGATGGGATAGGGGAAGAGCTAAATGAATATTTTTCAACTGTATTCACTCCAGAAAACGACAATGTTGTCGAGGAGAATACTGAGATACAGGCAACTAGACGAGGTGGGGTTGAGGTTCACACGGAAGAGGCATTAGAAATCCTTCAGAAGGTGAAGATAGATAAGTCCCTGGCCCGGATGGGATTTATCCGAGGATCCTCTGGAAAGCCAGGGAGAAGATTGCTGAGCCTTTGGCATTGATCTTTAACTCGTCATTGTCAACAGGAATAGTGCCAGATGACTGGAGGATAGCAAATGTGGTTCCCCTGTTCACGAAGGGGAGTAGAGAAAACTCTGGTAATTATAGACCAGTGAGCCTTACCTCAGTGGTTTGTAAAGTGTTGGAAAAGATTATAAGGGATAGGATTTATAATCATCTAGAAAAGAATAAATTGATTAGGAATAGTCAGCATGGGTTTGAGAAGGGATGGTCGTGCCTCACAAACCTTATTGAGTTCCTTGAGAAGGTGACCAAACAGCAAGATGAGAGTAAACCGGTTGATGTGGTGTATATGGATATCAGCAAGGCATTCGAGAAGGTTCCCCACAATAGGCTGTTGTGCAAAATGCGGAGGAATGGGATTGTGGGAGCTTTAGCAGTTTGGATCGGAAATTGCCTTGCTGAAATAAGACAGAGGGTGGTAGTTGATGGGAAATGTTCATCCTGGAGAGCAGTTTCTAGTGGTGTACCACAAGGGTCGGTGTTGGGTCCACTGCTGTTTGTCATTTTTATAAATGTCTTGGATGAGGACATAGAAGGATGGGTTAGTAAATTTGCAGATGACACTAAGGTCGGTGGGGTTGTGGATAGTGACGAAGGATGTTTTCGGTTGCACAGAGACATAGATAAGCTGCAGAGCTGGGCTGAGAGGTGGCAAATGGAGTTTAATGCAGACAAGTATGAGGTGATGCACTTTGGTAGGAGTAACCAGAAGGCAAAGTACAGGGTTAATGGTAAGATTCGTAGCTGTGTAGATGAGCATAGAGATCTCGGTGTTCATGTACACAAATCCTTGAAAGTTGCCACCCAGGTTGACAGGGCTGTTAAGAAGGCATACAATGTTTTAGCGTTTATTAATAGAGGGATCGAGTTCCAGAACCCAGAGGTTATAGTGAAGCTGTGCAAAACTCTGGTGCGGCCGCACTTGGAGTATTGTGTACGGTTCTGGTCACCGCATTATAAGAAGGATGTGGAAGCTTTGGAAAGGCTGCAGAAGAGGTTTACTAGGATGTTGCCTGGTATGGAGGGAAGGTCGTACAAGGAAAGGCTGAGGGACTTGAGGCTGTTTTCATTGGAGAGAAAAAGGTTGAGAGGTGACTTAGTTGTTCCATATAAAATAATCAGTGGGTTAGATCGGGTGGATAGGGAGAACCTATTTCCTAGGATGGTGACGGCGAACACGAGGGAGAATAGCTTCAAATTGAGGGGTGAAAGATATAGGACAGATGTCAGAGGTAGTTTCTTTACTCAGAGAGTAGGAAGGGAATGGAACGCTTTGCCTGCAATGGTATAAGATTCGCCAACTTTAGGTACATTTCATTCGTCAATGGACAAGGATATGGGCTTACATGGAATAGTGTAGGTTAGATGCGCTTGTGATCGGTATGAAATGTCGGCTGAACATCGAGGGCCGAAGGGCCTGTACTGTGCTGTAATGTTCTATGTTCTAAAGCGAAGAAGTTGGAATTCTTCACTCCGGAATGAAAAAAAAAGCAGTGAGCAAAGTATTGGGATTCAAGTTAAATTGTTAGAATCCACTGTCAAGGAATTAATAACAGGAGATTTGCAATGTCAGACCACAATCCATCACAGTCAGCATGGTTTCATGAAGCATGAATATTTGCTCGAGCATGAAACATTTGCTCGAGTCCTTTAAAAATGTCGTCACAGTGGCTTGGTGTTTAAAACTGCAAGCAGGGTGGATAATGGGTCTCGTGGAGATGCACTACATCTGCTCTCGCAGAAGGCATTGAATACTAACATAGAACAGTACAGCACAGAACAGGTCCTTTAGCCCACGATGTTGTGCTGAGCATTGATCCTCATGTATGCACCCTCAAATTTCTGTGACCATATGCATGTCCAGCAGTCTCTTAAATGACTGTAATGACCTTGCTTCCACAACTGCTGCTGGCAACGAATTTCATGCTCTCACAACTCTCTGTGTAAAGAACCCGCCTCTGACATCCCCTCTATACTTTCTTCCAACCAGCTTAAAACTATGAACCCTCGTGTTAGCCATTTCTGCCCTGGGAAATAGTCTCTGGCTATCAACTCTATCTATGCCTCTCATTATCTTGTATACCTCAATTAGGTCCCTTCACCTCCTCCTTTTCTCCAATGAAAAAATTCCGAGCTCCGTCAACCTCTCTTCATAAGATAAACCCGCCAGTCCAGGCAGCATCCTGGTAAACCTCCTCTGAACCCTCCCCAAAGCATCCACATCTTTCCTATAATAGGGCAAACAGAAGTAGACGCAGTATTCCAAGTGCCGTCTAACCAAATTTTTATAGAGCTGCAACAAGATCTCAGGACACTTAAGCTCAATCCCCCGGTTAATGAAAGCCAAAACACCATATGCTTTCTTAACAACCCTGTCCACTTGGGTGGCCATTTTAAGGGATCTATGTATCTGCACACCATGACCCTCTGTTTATCCACATTGCCAAGAATCCTATCCTTAGTCCTGTACTCAGCTTTCAAATTCGACCTTCCAAACTGCATCACCTCTAATTTATCCAGGTTGAACTCCATCTGCCACCTCTCAGCCCATCTCTGCATCCTGTCAATATCCCGCTGCAGCCTATAACAGCCGTCTACACTGTCATAGACACCTCCAACCTTTGTGTCGTCTGCAAACTTGCTGACCCATCCTTCAACCCCCTCATCCAAGTCATTAATAAAAATTACAAACAGTAGAGGCCCAAGGACAGAGCCCTGTGGAACACCACTCACCACTGACTTCCAGGCAGAATATTTTCCTTCTACTATCACTCGCTGCCTTCTGTTGGCCAGCCAATTGTGTATCCAGACAGCTAAGTTCCCCTGTATTCCGTTCCTCCTGACCTTCTGAATGAGCCTACCATGGGGAAACTTTTCAAATGCCTTACTGAAGTCCATATACACCACATCCACAGCTCGACCCTCATCAACTTTTATAGTCACATCCTCAAAGAACTCGATAAGTTTTGTGAGGCATGGCCTGCCCCTCACAAAGCCGTGTTGACTGCATTTGATCAAGCCATGATCTTCCAGATGGTCATAAATCTTATCCCTCAGAATGCTTTCTAACACCTTGCAGATGACAGACGTGAGACTTACTGGTCTGCAATTGCCGGGGATTTCCCTATTTCCTTTCTTGAAGAGAGGAATTACATTTGCCTCTCTCCAGTCCTCAGGTACGACTCCAGTGGAGAGCGAGGATGCAAAGATCCTCGCAAGTGGCGAAGCAATTGCATTTCTCGCTTCCCAAAGCAGCCGAGGACAAATCTGGTCCGGGCCTGGCGACTTGTCAATCTTAATGTTTGACAAAATTTTCAGCACATCAGCTTCGTCTATCTCAACACATGCCAGCATGCACACCTGCTCTTCAAAGGTTTCATTCACTACAACGTTCGTTTCTTTCGTGAAGATAGAAGCAAAAAACTCATTTAGGGCTTCCCCTACCTCCTCAGACTCCACACACAAGTTCCCTAAGCTATCCCTGATTGGCCCTACTCTTTCTGTGACCATTCTCTTATTCCTCACATAAGTGTAAAATACCTTTGTGTTTTCCCTAATTCGTTCTGGCAAGCCTTTCTCGTGCCCCCTCCCAGCTCTTCTCAGTCTATTTTTGAGCTCCTTCCTTGCCTGCGTGTAACACTCTCGATCTGAACTTGACGCTACCTTCCTCCACCTTATGTAAGCTACCTTCTTCCTTTTCACAGGAAGCTCCACCGCTCTCGTCATCCAAGATTCCTTTATCTTACCCCTTCTTGCTTGTCTCAGAGGGGCATATTTACTCATCACTCGCAACAACTGTTCCTTAAACAGTCTCCACATGTCTATAGTGCTCTTACCATGGAACAATTGCTCCCAGTCCATGCTTCCTAACTCATGTCTAATCGCGTCATAGTTTCCCCTTCCCCAATTAAATATCCTCCCATTTTGTCTAATCCTCTTCTTTTCCATAGCTATGAAGAATGTGAGGCAGTTATGGTCACTATCACCAAAATGCTCTCCCACCACAAGATCTGACATCTGCCCCGGCTCGTTTCCGAGCACCAAGTCTAGATGGCCTCTCCCCTCGTCGGCCTGTCAACGTACTGAGTTAGGAAACCCTCCTGAACACACCTTAAAAAAAACAGATCCATTCAAATCTTCTGCTCGAAGGAGGTTCCAATCAATATTAGGAAAGTTAAAGTCACCCATTACAACAACCCTACCACATCCACACTTTTCAAAAATCTGTCGACCTATGCTTTCTTCAATCTCCCTGCTGCTATTGGGGGGCCTGTAGTAAACCCCTAACGAGGTGACTACTCCCTTGCTGTTCCTAATTTCCACCCATTCTGACTCAGTAGGCAGATCTTCCTTGACAATGGAAGCTTCTGTAGCTGTGATACCCTCTCTGATTAGTAGTGCTGCACCCCCTCCTTTTTTACCCCCTCCCTATACTTTTTAAATGTTCTAAACCCTGGAACATCCAGCAACCATTCCTGCCCATGAGAAACCCATGTCTCTGTTATGGCCACAACTGCATAGCATCAGGTACTGATTCATGCTCTAAGTTCATCACTTTTATTCCTGATACTCCTTGCGTTAAAACAAACACACTTTAACTGATCCCTTGATTCCTTCCCAGGAAATCCTTCCCACTAGCTGGTCTACCTCTTGCTACTGCCTCACCTGCATCAACTCTGACCTCCGGTATACAGCTCAGGTTCCCACCCCCCCACCCCCCGCCATACTAGTTTAAACCCTCTCGAACTACTCGAGCAAACCTTCCACCCAGGACATTGGTTCCCTTCCAGTTCAGATGCAACCCGTCATTCTTGTACAGCTCCCACCTTCCCCAGAAGGCATAGCAATCATCTACATTTCTGAAGCCCTCCCTCCTACACCAGCTGTGTAGCCACGTGTTGAGCTGTGCCCGATCCCTGTTCCTCACCTCGCTATCGCTTGGTCCCGATAGTAAACTAGAGAACACTACTCTGTTCGTCCTGCTTTGCAGCTTCCATCCTAACTCCCTGAAATCACTTTTTATATCTTAAATCCTATTTCTGGCTGTACAATTAGTGCCAATATGTAACACGATTTCTGGCTGTTCGCCCTCCCCTTCGCCCGACAAATGATTACTCCATAAAATAAGAGCACATGGGGTTAGGAGTAATCGTTTCAGCTTTGATAGGGGATTGGAGAACCAAAAAAAAACAGACAGAGGCGAAATAGAGAGTTGTTTTATTATTGACAACTTTTGAGGTGCCACACAGTTTAGTTCCCAGTCCCAAACGATTTGTTAGCTGTGTTATTATCTGTATAAGGGGATCGAAAATGCTATAGCCACATTTTAGTCGACACAAAAATGGTGGAAAAGTAGGATGCTATGAACGTGTACGAAATGTGCAAATGGGTTGGAATCAGTGCAGTGAATGGACTAACATCTGGCAGATGAAAGTTAACATGGGTAAGTACGGTGTCATACATTTCAGCCAGAGGAATAGAAAGGGAACTTATTATTTGATTGGAGAGAAACTTCAGAGTGTTTCAGTGCTGAAGGATCTGAGCATCATTGTATATATCACAGAAAACCCACATACAACTCCTGCAGGTCATTAACAAAGCAAATACAATTTCAGCATGTGCTTCATCAAAAAATGATCAGAGTATACAAAAGTTGTGTTGTGCTGCTGTAATAATGCAAGCCTTTATTGATCCGCCAAGTGGAGTACTGTGCATCGTTTGGTGTCCTGACTGAAGAAAGGCTGAAGTTGCATTGGAATTAGTTAAGAAGAGGTTCACTAGATTGACTCCAGAGACGAGGAGTTTGTCTTATGGAGACAGATTGAACAGTCCCAGTCGATATACTCTGGAGTTAAGAGGAATGAGAAGAGGTCTCATTGAGGCCTGGAAGAAGCTAAACATGATTGAGATTGGAGCTGTGGAGTGCAATTTCCTCACGTGGGCCAATCCAGAAGAAGAGGCCATAGTTCTCATATAAGGCAGACCATATTAAAAGTGGGGATGAGAAGAACTTACTTCTCTTAAAGGATTGTGAATGTATAGAATTCATGACCCCGGAATGCAGTGGATACTGGGACATTGGGTAATTGACGGATTAGGGACAGTGGGCAGGAAATTTGTACGGAGGCCCAGATGACATCAGCCATGATCGTATTAAATGCTGGAGCAGGGTGGAGGGTCGGGAAGACTCACTGATATTCATCGTTCTTATTCTGCCCTTCGAATGTGCCACACAGGAATGGGGGAGGACTGGTTATCAACAGGAAGCAGACACTCCGGATGAATCAGCCTTGATCAGTTTGGCAGAATGTAGCACATGAAGGCACATTGAGACCAGTGCTGGGTCCTGTATACAATCAATCACAATGATTTGGAGGAATGGAACAAATGTGCTGTAACTACATTTGGCAACGACAGTAAGATAAACGGGGAATTAAATGATCAAGACAAGATGTCTGCAAATGGATATCGACACATAAAGTAAATGGATGATAGTTTGGTAGGTGGGATGTAACATGGTACATCGCCTGTCACTTTTCTTTATTTTTCCCAGAAGGACATTAGTGCACCATTTGGGTTTTTATGACAATTGGTCGCGATCACAGTCCCCTTCTCCGAGATCCAAAAAGCACGAATTCAGCTCCAATTCACAACCTGCTCCGTCATTGGGAATATGTTAAAGCCCATTAAAGTTGGAATAGCAGATAATTTAGAAATACATTATCGTATCAAGCAGAGGCAGCGTGGTTCCCAGAAGGGGAAACAATAGCTTACAATTTATTTAAATATTTTCAGATGGAAACAAACAAGATGGGGTAGGCGATGGCCTAGTGGTATTATCGCTGGACTCTTGGTCCAGAAACCTAGGTAGCGTTCTGGGGACTCAGGTTTGAATCCGGCCATGGTAGCTGATGGAATTTGAATTCAATTAATTACTGGAATTAAGAATCTAATGATAACCTTGAATCCATTGTCGATTGTCATGAAAACCCATCTGGCTCACTAATGTCCTTTTGGGCAGGTAACTGCTGTCCTTTCCTGGTCTGGCCCACATGTGACTCCAGATCCACAGCATTTTGTTTGACTCTTATCTGCACTCTGGGCAATTCGGGATTGGTAATAAATGCTGCCTAGCCAGGGCCGCACTCATCAGGTTAATGAATGAAAAGCACCATGGACAGGAGTTACCTGGATGCTCTATTTCAGGAGGCAGTCAGACCCTTCAGATTAATTCACTCAAATTCAGTTATTTGTCAGGAACAAAGTGGTGTGACCATGATTGAGACAGTTAGATGAAAACAAAGGCAGTGCTTGATGGAGCCTCAGCGCTTGAACTTGTCCAACAGGCTCGAGATTCTTGCTTCCTCTATGGACGAGGACGGGAGCATGAGTGATGCTGAGCAAACTGATTACAGCACTGTGGTAGAAAAGTTCACTCAATTGCGAGGAAAACAAAAGAAGTGTAGTCATAATTGGGGATAGTATTGTCAGATAAATAGACACTCTTCCCTGTTGCCAAAACAGGAGTCCAACAGGCTGTGTGGCCTACGTGGTGTCTGTGATCAGGATATCTCACCTGTGTTGCAGAGGAACTTGGAGTGGGAGAGGAACAATCATATTATCAGCATAGATACAAAGGAAGAATGAGATCCTGCTGAAGAAATACGTGCAGCAAAGGGCTAAATTAAAGAGTACAACTAAAAAGATAATAACCTCTGGTTTCTTACCTGTCCAGAAGCAGACAGGAACAAGGTCAGCAAGGTTAAAGAGGTAATACATTGCTGAGATTGGTGAGGGAGACAAGGGTTCAAATACATTGGATATTGACATCAGTACTGGGGAAGGATAGAGCTGTTCTGATGGGACAGACTCCACCCGAATCATGCAGGGACCATTGTCCTTACGAATGACATAGCTGGGGTCTGTGGTTCGGACATTAAATTACAAACAGAGTAGTATGGTTTCAGTTGCATGGAATTTGTTCCTTAAATAGTGGGCTCAACTCAGGCTGGATTTTCCACAACAGGTACAGCACAGAACAAATGGAAAGTGTCAGGAATCTAACTTTGGGCAGAGCAGATAAAGAGACCATTGTGAGAAGAGAGTCAGTCAATGCAGGACCGAAGGCACTATACTTAAATGCACACAATGTATGAAGTCAGTGCAGAAGAGATTGAAATTAGCAGGTACACTGTTTTAGTTTTCACAGAGATGTGTCTGCCACGTCATCAAGCCTGGGAACCAAACATCCAAGAATACACGTCCTACAAAAAAAACGGACAGATTGGCAGAGGGGTTGATGTTGCCTTTTTACCAAGACATGAAATTAAATGGCGAGCAAAGAAGGAGATGGAGTCACAACGTGTAGAAACCCTGTGAATCGAGTTATGGTACCACAAAGTAAAAGAGAGCAACAGCTACCAGAACTTGAATATTTGGGGCAGAAGTGAGTGGATGAGCCATCACTGAGAAGTGGCTCAGGAAGATGAAATGTCTGAAAGTGATAAACCAGCCAGACCAGATGGACTGCACCCTGGAGTTCGGAAGGTGGCAGCCTTACCTCAGTTGTTGGTCAGGTTTTAGAGTCGCTTATTAAGAATGAGACTGCAGAAATCTTGCATTGTGCACGGTAAAACTGGGCAGAGTCACCATGGTTTCATCAAGGGCAGGCCATGCTTCACAAATCTGGTAAAATTGTTTGAGGCAACAAGCAAGTTAGAAAACAGAGAGCCAGCGGATATGATCAAAATGAGATGAAAGGACTGATCACCCTGACCAGATATTAAAAAGAAGCCCCTTAATAGCCAGTGGGAAACAGCGGAACAAATATGCAGAGAGATCTCAGATATATGTAAGATTAATAAGAAAACCAAAAGAATAATAAGGCTGTAATATTGGGTGATTTTAATTTTCCAAACATTGACTGGCACTACCACAGTGTTAAATGTTTGGATGTGATTTTTTTTTATATGTTCGAGAAATTATATTTGGACTGGAGACCTGTCACCAGGCGAGTTCCACAAGAATCCATTCTGGGTCCGCTTTTGTCTGTCATTTATTTCAATGATTTGAATGAGAATACTAAAGTCTAATCAGATTGTGGACGGGACCAAAATTGGTGGCACAGTAGATGGTGAAGAAAGTTTTTTTTACGATTACAAAGTGAACTCGATCGAATGGTTCAAAGGATGAAAAAAAAACGGCAGATGGAGTTCAATCTGGATAAATGCAAGGTATTGTATTTTGGTACAACAAAACCGTGCTGGGCTTAAAGAATTCATGGTAGGAGTTCGGAATAGTATTGTAGAACAGTGGGACCTGGGGTAGAGGTACATAATTGTTCGAAGTTTGTGTCACATGGAGATGGGGTCGTTAAAAAGATGTTTGGCACATCTGCTTTCATTGCTCAGTGTTTCGTAAATAGGAGTTGGGATGTTATATGGAGCATGTACCGGACATATGGGAGGCCACTTCTTGAAATTGTATCCAATTAAGGTTCTCCGGTATTCAGAAGGATATTTAAAAGCCTGAATTGCGTTCAGAAGAGATTGATCAGGATGTTGCTGTGTACGGAAGACACGAGTTTTAAGGAAAGGTTGGGCTGCTGTGTTCATCCAGCTGCACACTTTGTTATCTTGAATTCTCCTGCATCTACCGTTCCAATTATCTCTGATCACATACCTAAATGCACATGCTGTTTAGAATAAATTGACGAGCTGACAGGACAAACAGAAATAATTCGGAATGACCTGGTGGAGATCACTGAAACATGGTTACAGGAGGATCAAGAATGGGGATTTAATGCCCATGGATGCTCAGTATTCCGAAAGGATGTACAAAAAGGAGCAGGAGGTGTGAGTTGCTGTGTTGCTCAAGGATGATATCAAGGCTATATTAGGAAATTATAGGGAGAAAACAATAAATCAATCTGGGTAGAAATGGAAAGCAAGTGAGGAAACCTCTTGGTAGAACTGATTTTCAGCCTTACTCCACAGTCCTTCCGAAGCATAGATCATAGTACAGAGCCCAGAAATAACACGTGCTTGAGAAAACAAAAACATAATTGTAATTATGGGTGGTTTGAATATCCATATCGATGGAATTTGGCACGAAGAACAATTCATCGAGTGTATGAGGGATTGTTTCTTACAGTAACATGTCATAGGAACAACCAGAGGATGGTTACTTTAGATCTGGCATGATTTCATGAGGAAGCATGGTTAAATGGTCTTGTCATTAAGCACATGTTTGGATGAGTAACCACAACATGCAAGAGCTGCAAATTCGGATTGAAAGCCGGAACACAAGAGTCACACACGAGTGCTTTGTAGTTGGGCAAAGATAACAATACAAGTCTGTGGAGGGAGTTGTCTCGCGTAGACTAGGCAAAAACATAAAAGGACTGGACAGTTGAAGAATTGAGACAAATATTTAGGAAAATGCTGAGCAACTCTCCATTAAAGTAAATGTCTGAGAGGAAGAGAAATTGTATAAAGGTGAAAAAAATCATCCATGGTTTGACAAGGAGTCAATGACAACATGAAGACAAAAACTTGGATATATCATACTGCACAAGTTAATCGCTCTTTGGAGGATTCGGGGAGGCAGTGCTCGAGTGGTATTAACACTGGATTTTTAGTGGCTCAGGTAATGGTCTGGGGAACTGGAATAGAATCCTGCTGTTACAGATGGTGGAGTTTGCATTCAAGTCTAGAATTCAGAGACCAATAACGGCCATGACTCAATTGTCAGGGAAAAATAAAAATCAAATAGTTCGAAAATGTCCTGTCAGAAGGAAACCTGCCATCGTCAGTTGGTCTGGTTACATGTGATTCCAGAGCCACCTCAAGATTGTTGAATTTTGCCTGCCTCTCGACAATTAGTGATGAGCCCAGCCAGTGATGCCCACATCCAGTGAATATTATGTGGTTGGCATGGAGGAGCTGAACTGAAAACTCTGTTTCCATTCATTACAACTCAATGGCTTTTTATTTGGTGTTGGTGCATACATAGTGCTTTTGGGAGGAAGTCTCAGTGTAAGTGTAACTTGTGTGTCAGTGTTGCTGGCAGTGAACATTGCTGGAGGTGGATAGAGTGTCAAGCAAACTGCCTACTTTCTCCTCGATAGAGTTGTTGTACTGGTGCTCATTATTGTACCTGAGGATCTTCTGTCACACTCCTGTGTGGTTCCTTGTAGATCGTAGATCGGCTTTGGAGAGCTTTAGGAGGTGAGCTACTCACCGCAGAATTTCCAGTATCAGATATACTCTTTTACATGGCTGCACCAGTTGAATTTCTGGTCAGCAGTTACACACAGGATATTTGTCGTTGGAAGTTGTTCTTCTCGCTGAATATCAAAGAAGGACTCTTGGATGAACTCCTGTTGGATGTGACAACTGCCCAGCAGCTTTGAAGAACTATTCTTTTTTCCCCATTCGTCAGCAAAATCTGAGTGGTGTCCACATATTTTGGAATTAGGACAGAGACTGCTGTAGGAACTGAGGATTGTGAAACAGTGCTGAGGAATAAGTTGGGTGGCTGTGTTTTCCTCCCCTGTCAACGTGGTCTGTTAGTTTTCAAGCATTCACAATCCTGGCTTAAACGTCAACATTGTCTTTGGAAATGCACCTTCAACTCAGAGGAACATGAAGCCAGATCATGGAAACAGTCAACAAGTTCATGAGCACTGGAGGGAAATGGGAGTTCACAATTGGCAGGAAAACATGTACATTCTCAAAGTGTGTATGTGGGAAGAAGGAGCTTATTCTTCTTCTGAGAAATGATACCCTTACAGCTGAAATTATTTATTATAATGAAGGAAAAGCTGTATCCATATCATTGGCTTTGTTAAAATGAAGGTAGCAAACAGCTGGAATAATCTTGCACTGACCGTTTGAAAAATCCTGGGTGTTTTCAGATATAGTGGGCTGTCTGAGGTTGGGTACGTGCCAATATTCCATGAGATGCTGCTGTTTTGTAAACATAACCATATACTCAGCACAGTTGATGAAACAGAAACACAAAGTTCTGTTGTTTAGTACTTCAGAATATATCAGGGCTTTTATGGCTGCCACCATAAGGAATCATACAATTGAGAAAAGGCCCATCGAGTCTGCACCACCAGGTGCTGATCCGAGTGCCTTTTAACCACCCTCATTTCAGACACATACCAAGTCTAGATTCAACACAAATCCTTTCCTAAAATCTTACGTTTCACATAGAAGTGTGCCCCTATGTTCTTGACCCTTTGTGGAAAGTGAACAGCTGCTTTCTGTACACCCTGTCCATTTCTCCCATGCTCTTACACACATCGATCAGGCTCCCCTCTCAACTTTCTCTGCTCCAAAGATAATCACAACCAAATCTAGTCTCTTCACAATTTGAGTACTTTCTTGCCTTGCTGCTTCTGCAGTGCATCAACTCACATTTATCAGTGTTAAATTTCATCAGCCACTGATCTGGCCATCTGAACAACCTATTTATATCGCCCTGTCCTCCTCACTGTGAAACACCCGGCTAATCTTTGTGACATCCACAAAATTATTTGTCATATCCTCTGCATCCACCATCTCCCATATTATTATCATCAATATTTATGAATATCACAAACAAACCTTGATTTTGTTCCTAGATAACAAAGTGTGGAGCTGGATGAACACTGCAGGCCAAGCAACATCTTAGGAGCAGATGCTGCTTGGCCTGATGTGTTCATCCGGCTCCACACTTTGTTATCTCGGATTCTCCAGCATCTGCAGTTCCCATTATCTCTTGATTTTCTGCCTTTTCCCCAGATTTTATTTGCGGCAGAATAGAAAGTTCCAGACTCTTGTTTCTCTTATTTTGGTAAATTTACAGCGTGATACAGTCGACTTCTTTTGTTTTTGAAGGGTACACAGAAAGTATTTTGTACATGGAGTTGAATTCTCCTCTTACATTCTGCACCTCAGCATGTTGTCTTCTTCATGCTTTAACATCATTAGATTGGCTAGGTTTTGGTATCTTGCACTGAAACTTTTATATTTTACATGGACCTGGATCATGTTATTCGTAACAGTCGCCGCAATATCCAGAGCTGAAGGAATTTTTCAACTGCAGGATTTTCACAGCCTCATTCAAAAAGATTGTTTGAGAGAGCTATTTCAATGAGGGTAAAGATGCTATTAAATTCTACGTTATGGACACATTGTAGGCAATCAATCCATATTCTCGTGTACACCTTGTTGAAAATGCTCAGACAAAGTACAAGGGGAGAAAAGGATTTCATCTACACTTGATGGAAACACAGAAATGCTGAGTCAGTGTAAAACTTGAACAAGAATCAAGTGTTGGAAAAGAAACATGAGAAATATTTTCCTGATTATCAAAGGAAACCAGAACGCAATTTTCCTGAACAGCAATGTTTGATCGCCCATCAATCTCTCTTCTTCAAATACACACATTTCCTGGTCATTCATACTTCACATGCCAGTCCTCTTCCTCCTTCCTTATACTTTTGCTTCCCTTGCACTCCCCCTTCTGCTGCCACATACCCTTCCCCTGGCCATCTCCCTTCACACTCCTCTTCTACCACTCCCGCTGTATATCACACCACTTCCCTGATTTCTCCCATTTCATCATCCCCCTTTTCCCTTTTCGTCCTCGAACTAGGATGATAGAAGCTGCTGATTTCCATGTTGCTATTGGCCATCAGCGAATGATGAGGTTGAAATGGCCATTGTTCAAGAGGAGCAGAGAGTAGTGTGTGTTTACCACTGTCTGATGCACTGGAAATGGGATAGTTTTGTTCACCATCGGAAATATTGAAGCTTCGTTCTCGCCCTCTGACAGGACATTTAACCATTCTGGACTGGTAATGTCATCGACTGAGCAATGGGAAACCCAATCTCTGCAAATTGTTAATTCAAGTCACATGTCATCCTGGGTCAGGAGTAAATTGCTCTTCCTTCACTATAACGTGGTTAAAAAAAAACTTGGTATCTCCTTATGAACAGCTCTGTGCATACTTCTGCATCACTTGGATGAAAAGAGTTTCAGGAAAACTGTTCTATGTCACCGTCTGAAGAGCTATTGGTGTTGAAAAATAAAATCTGCCCTTCTTAGTACCTGTCAAAATCAATGGATATATGTGTCCTACTGAAAATATCAAGATATTTTCTTTTTTCACAGCCTGGTCTAAAGCCTCAGAAGGGTAAGACTTTGCTGGATGAGTGACATCAGGAGCACAGCATGACATTGAGGTAACAATCCCCATTGTTTTCATTCAGATGCTTTCAGACATCAATACTGAGCACTGTAGTGACGAGATACCAAGAAGCTGACCCTACGCCTGGCTCTTTCAGCCCACTTGGACAGGAACTAGCAGAGGAGGTGATGATTTTGCCTGGGATGTAATCCTGCTCACGGAATCCTGCTTTACATTCAATGTCAAGATAATAAAATGTGAGGCTGGATGAACACAGCAGGCCAAGCAGCATCTCAGGAGCACAAAAGCTGATGTTTCGGGCCTAGACCCTTCATCAGAGAGGGGGATAGGGAGAGGGAACTGGAATAAATAGGGAGAGAGGGGGAGGCGGACCGAAGATGGACAGTAAAGAAGATAGGTGGAGAGAGTATAGGTGGGGAGGTAGGGAGGGGATAGGCCAGTCCAGGGAAGATGGGCAGGTCAAGGAGTGGGATGAGGTTAGTAGGTAGATGGGGGTGCGGCTTGGGGTGGGGGGAAGGGATGGGTGAGAGGAAGAACCGGTTAGGGAGGCAGAGACAGGTTGGACTGGTTTTGGGATGCAGTGGGTGGGGGGGAAGAGCTGGGCTGGTTGTGTGGTGCAGTGGGGGGAGGGGATGAACTGGGGTGGTTTAGGGATGCAGTAGGGGAAGGGGAGATTTTGAAACTGGTGAAGTCCACATTGATACCATATGGCTGCAGGGTTCCCAGGCGGAATATGAGAGTTCCCTGGACTGACCTATCCCCTCCCTACCTCCCCACCTATACTCTCTCCACCTATCTTCTTTACTCTCCATCTTCGGTCCGCCTCCCCCTCTCTCCCTATTTATTCCAGTTCCCTCTCCCCATCCCCCTCTCTGATGAAGGGTCTAGGCCCGAAACGTCAGCTTTTGTGCTCCTGAGATGCTGCTTGGCCTGCTGTGTTCATCCAGCCTCACATTTTATTATCTTGGAATTCTCTAGCATCTGCAGTTCCCATTATCTCTCTTACATTCAATGTCTGCCTGCTGCTTGTTGAGTCCATGAAAATATAATGCAGCTCACTTTTACATTTTGGATAGCAAAAAGTTAATATCACTTTAATTCTTAGATGTTTAAAAATAAACCAAATGCATTGTTTTTTTTTCAGTTTAAAACAACTGAAGTGATAATAATTGAATTACCAGAGTAGACACTTAATTATTGCAGAATTTAGTGACTGTAGTAAACAACTGAATCATGTTCAAGTCAGTGAATACATTATCTTGCATCAGCAAATCTGATAAAAAATGAACTTAAAACAAAAAAACTGAATTAGCCGCAGTGCTACCGAGCCTCACGTCTACACCCAAAACACTGGCCATCTCCTAAATCTGTCCACAGAGTATCTCAACTGGACTGATATTCACACAGTCCCTCACATCAGACCTGTTAGAGGTATCCCCAAACAATAAGGAAGTGCATTGGGCAGATTGGCCAATAGGCTCATTGCTAGTCCACGCACAATTCAACATTTGTCAAAGATGACCTGCCAACAACAACGTTTCATATATTTTTCTTTTGTTGAGAATTCTGGTGTGCCACCTAACCTCTGTAATTGTGCACCTTGGACCCGATCCTGAATGAAGGTGTTATAAAGCTGATGGACTCCTGCAGCACGTGTTCCCTTACATCGAGTTCCTCATGCACCATTTCCAGCGCATGTTACTCCACACGTCAGTGTCCAAACAGAATTGTCCAATGACAATGAGGGTCAGCAAATTCCGAACCCAACACTCTTGCATGTGACTAGGGACAGAAATTTCTGTGGAAATGCTCTCAGCATTCTAATTATTAACAGCTAAGCCTCACCACTGAAGGCCGATATCCTTCACTATTGCCCACGTTCTGCTTGTTCAAAAAACACTCAAATACCCATTTATTGAGTTCAATTTTATGAGAACAATATGATGATAATAGTGCACAAATCACAATAAAGGACTTTGAAATGATAAGTGTTGTTACAACACCCAAGATCAAATTATTATTAAGTGCAAGGTGCTTGAAAATATACAATTAGTAATTTTCCCTTGAACTAATATAGTGTGTGAATATTCACAATTGTTTTCATGGCTACAATATCATGGTGTCAGATCAAACTTTGAAAAGGAAATCACCTGATTAGTTGCCTCCCTTAGCTGGTGGATCAGCCTTTGTATTATCCTGTCTCTCCAGCTGTTTGATCATATCACAGAAAATGAACTGAATGAGTTGAAGGCTGCAACCTGTAATGTGGGGATCCTTTGAAGGAGGCTGAAACAGATCATCCCATCGATACTTCTGTCTGAATATTGTTGTGAGTGTTTTGGCCTTGTCTTCTCCACTTTTATGAGGAAGGGTCACTGAGGAAAGGACTTGAAACGTTCACTCTGAATTTTTTTAAAATTTGCTTCACAGGTGCTGCCAAACCTGCTGAGCTTTTTCAGCAACTTCTGTTTTTATTGTCTTTTCTACTGTTGTGTTGGGCTCTTCCATCATTGGGGAAAGTGACATTTGTGGAGCGTCCTCCTCCAGTGAGTTCTTTGATTGTCTAACACCATTCAGGACTGGATGTCAAAGCATTGCAGAGATTAATTCTGATTCGTTGCCTCTGGGTTCACTTAGATCTGTCCATCATTTTTTGCTTGTTCTATTTGCTGAGGTAGTGGTCTTCACCTCATTTATAGATGGGGTTGCTGCTGCTATTGACAAGATCTGTTGTGTTTTTCATTGAACAAGTGTTTATCCCTGGCTTGATTGTCACAATAAAGTGTGGGATATGCCGGACAATGCTATTCAAAATGGTGCTGGAGTAAAATTCTGCTGTTGGTGGTGACCCATATCCCGAGCGTTGAGTTGCCACATTTACTTGAAATCTAACCCATGTAGCATAGTAGTACTGTCATACACATGATGGAGGGTATTCCCAATCTAAAACTGGGGCTTCATCTCTCGAAATAGTGTGTGCAGTAGTCACTGATAACTGCATCTGGCAGATTGGTGAAGATGAGTTCCACTATGTTTCTCCCTCTCAGTCGGTTCTTCCCCAGCAGTTGCTGCACCAGCCCAGCAGCTATGTGCTTTGAAACTTAACCATCTCCATCAGCAATGCTGCTGCCGATTCTCTCTTGTAGCTGGTTTTAAAATGAACCACACTGTATACATTCTCCATCTTTCCCACTCTCTCAGTGCTCCCTCCAAGTGCTGCTCAATTGGAGGAACGCTGATCTCCCAGTTCAGGGAGATGATTCAGCCAGAATTTTCTGTGTCAAAGTCTGGTCTGACACCATGAGGCTTCGTTATGTCACATTGTGGCTTGACTGATCTGTAGAATGGCTCTCCCAAGGTTGCCACTCTTCCCCAGACACTCGCAAGGGCAACTTTGCAGTGTTTACAGGGCTTCATATTTTTGCGCCTGTGAACTGAAGGGGCCGAAGGCCCTCTGCTGTCCTGGATGACACTGAGTCCTTAACTCTTGGGATTAAACCCTGCAAGGTTTCACTCCTTCAGTTACTCCCAGTTCCTTGTCTATGACACTGATTTCTAAAATTTGTTCTCCATGACTGTGCAATTCTGTGTCTTTAAACAGCCCAGCCGTGCCTCTAACTTTCCCTGCCATCACCTCCAGCTGCTCCAGCCATCTCCTCCTGCCTCCCTCCCTATCTCTCGAGCCTTCTCCAGTCCCACTCGCCCTCCTTATCTCTGTGACCTTTTCCAGCCCCTTTGCCCTCCACATCTCTCCAACATCTTCCAGCCCCATTCACCCTTCCTATATCTTTGGCCTTCTCCAGCCCCACTCACTCACCCCGACTGTCTCATTTCCAGTCACCATTCAGCCTCCCGATCTCTTTAACAGCTGCCAACCCCATTCACTGTCCTGATTTCTATAAGCACTCAGTCTCATTTGCCCTTCCTATTTCTTTGGTCTTCTCCAGCCCCACTCACACTCTTATCACTCTAACCCAACCAGCCCTATTCACAATCCATATCTCTCTAAACTCCCATCACCATTCAGCCTCCTGATCACTTTAACCCCGGCCAGTCCTATTCACTCTCCTGATTTCTCTCAACTCCCAGTCCTATTTGCCCTTCCTATCTCTTTCACCTCCTCCGTGGTTCAATTGAGGTGATGGGGGCCAGGAAATTGGAAGTTCTGGAGGAGGTATATGGTGTGGGTGGTGTCACAGACGTAGGTGGGGAATTCATGGGCCAAAGGGGAGAAAATGGAGTCCAGATAGGTGGAGATGATCTCTGTGGGGCAGGAGCAGGCGGAAACAATAGGTCGGCCAGGGCAGGCATGTTTGTGGATTTTGAGAAGGAGATGGAAGTGGGTGGTGTGGGGTTGGGGAACAATGAGGTTGGACACTGAGGGTGTGATGTCATGGATGGTATTGGAGATGATGGTTTGGTGCTCGGGGGTGGGGTCATGATCAAGTGGGTGGTAGGAGGATGTGTCGGAGAGTTGGCACTTGGCCTGAGCGATGTAGAGGTCAGTGCGCCATACTACAACTGCGCTTCCCTTATCTGCAGGTTTGATGGTGAGGTTGGGGTTGGAGCGGAGGGAGCAGAGGGCTGCCTGTTCTGCGGGGGAGAGTGTCCAGTGGGTGAGATGGGTGGAGAGGTTGAGGCGGTTGATGTCTCGACGGCAGTTGGAGATGAAGAGTTCAAGGGAGGTAAGGAGGCCTGGGGGTTGTGTCCAGGAGGAGGACTTGTGTTGGAGTTGGATGAAGGGGTCAATGGAGGGAGAGTTGAGGTCCCGGTTGAAGAAGTAAGCGTGGAGGCGAATGTGACAGAAAATCAGCTCGATGTCCAAACGTGACTGGTATTCGTTGATGTGTGGGTGGAGGGGGACAATGGTGAGGCACTTGCTTCTGACTGGCCGTTCGTGCTCAGTCAGTGGGAGGTCTGGGGGGATGGTGAAAATTCTGCAGGGCTCAGTGTGGCTGTCTGCTCAGGAGCTGCTGTCAGTGGAGTCTGTGGGCGGAGCGATGAGGTTGTCGGCTGTGTGCGGGTTTCTTTCATCGCTGGGCAGAGTGCCGCAGTCTCCAGCAGTGGGCAGTGCTCCATCAGCAGTGGGCGGTGCGGCGTCGGCTGTGGGCGGGGTTCCATCGGCGGTGTGCGGGGTACCGTCGGCGGCGGGAGGACTGGGATGTGCGGCAGCCTCAGCGGTGAGTGTGATGTTTGCCGTGTTGGTCCTGGAAGTGGAGGAGGTGATTGCTGCGGCCATCCCGGAAGTCGTCTGCCTGGAGGTGGCGGATGTGACGTCATGGGTGTGTTAACCGGCCTTGTTTTCATGGTCAGTGGCGGCAAGTACAGGGTTAGGGATGTGCAAGGACAGGCTGGGGACTTGGGAGGTGGCGAATTCTTTTTAAGGCGGCAGGAACTCTTGAGTTTGTTGTACTTATGGTATTTGTTGTCCAATAAAGCTGAATAGAACTGGGTGTTCAGTGTATCAATCCTGCGAAGGATAAAAAAAGGAGAGGCCCATTGCAGGTCTGGGAGAGGGAGGCTCTGAGCTGCGGCACGCTGGATTGCTGTGCCTGGAGATTCCGGCGCATCGCTGTGAGTTTCTGTTTCAGGAGTCGCAGCGAGAAAAGTTGCTGAACGGTCTCAATGTTCAGGATGTAAAGGTGGTCACCGTTGGGGCCAAATTGGGAAGGCTTGAATGTGGACTGTCGTCCAATGGGGATGATCCGGTTCCATCAGCAGGTGCTGAGGAAGGTGATGTCGCTGTGGTACCTGGTTTGCTTCAGGATATGGTCAAGCAGTTTCAAGGCCGAAGAGATTGCAAGAGAGTTGCAGTGGGAGAGAGATCCCTTGAGGTTGGTCGGAGGGGGGAGGATAACATCTTCAGGTTAGGCATCCCAGGAAGAAGCTTCGCAGTGAGGTTAGAATTGTGATCAAAGATAATGGGAACTGCGGAGCTGGAGAATCCAGGATAACAAAGTGTGAAGCTGGATGAACACAGCAGGCCAAGCAGCATCTTAGGAGCACAAATGCTGCCGTTTCGGGCCTACACCCTTCATCAGAAGGGGGATGGGGAGAGGGTTCTGAAATAAATAGGGAGAGAGGGGGAGACGGACTGAAGATGGATAGAAGAGAAGATAGGTGGAGAGGAGAGCATAGGTTGAGAGGTGATAGTTTAGTCCAGGGAGGACGGACAGATCAAGGTGCTGGGGTGAGTTTAGTAGGTAGGAAATGGTGGTGTGGCTTGCGATGGGAGGAGGGGATAGGTGAGAGGAAGAACAGGTTAGGGAATCGGGGACGAGCTGGGCTGGTTTTGGGATGCAGTGGAGGGTGGGGACGAGCTGGGCTGGTTGTGGGATGCTGGGGACAAGGGGAGATTTTGAAGCTTGTGAAATCCACACTGATAACATTGGGTTGCAGGGTTTCCACGTGGAATATGAGTTGCTGTTCCTGCAACGTTCGGGTTTTATCATTATGGCACTGCAGGAGGCCCAGGATGGACATGTGCTCTAAGGAATGGGAGGGGGAGTTAAAATGGTTTGAGACGGAAGCAACAGGCCGCGCTGATACAGTCATCAATGTAACAGAGGAAGAGGTGGGGTTTGGGGCCAGTGTAGGTGTGGAAGAGGGACTGTTCCACATAACTTACAAAGAGGCAGACATAGCTTGGGCCTGTGCGGGTACCCATGGCCACCCACTTTTTCTATAGGAAGTAGGAGGAATCGAATGATTCCCGCACATCTGAGATATCTGCGTTCTTCAAGGACAGAAAACTCACCCCCGCAGTGGTCGAAAATGGCCATGATTGTGTCTCCCGCATTTCCCGCAACACATCCCTCACACCCCGCCCCCGCAATAACCGCCCCAAGAGGATCCTCCTCGTTCTCACATACCACCCCACCAACCTCCATATACTACGCATCATCCTCTGACACTTCCGCCATCTACAGTCCGACCCCACCACGCAAGCCATTTTTCCACTCCCACCCTTGTCTGCTCCACCCCGGAGAGACCACTCTCTCCATGACTGCCTTGTCCGGTCCACGCTTCCCTCAACCCCCAACACACCCGGCACCTTCCCCTGCCACTGCAAGAAGTGCTATACATGCCCGTACACCAACTCCCTCACCCCCATCCCAGGCCCATGATGACTTTCCATATCAAGCCGTTGTTCACCTGCACATCTGCCAATGTGGTATACTGTATCCACTGCACCCGGTGTGGCTTCCTCTACATTGGGGAAACCAAGCGGAGGCTGGGGGCCGCTTTGCAGAATGCCTCCGTTCCGTACGCAATAAACAACTGCAACTCCCATTTACGAAACATTTTAACTCCCCCTCCCATTCCTCAGATGACATCTCCATCATTGGCGTCTTGCAGTGCCATAATGATTCCACCCGCAGGTTGCAGGAACAGCAACTCATATTCCGCTTGGGAACGCTGCAGCCCAATGGGATCAATGTGGACATCACAAGCTTCAAAATCTCCTCTTCCCCCACTGCAGCCCAAAACCAGCCCAGCTGGTCCCCTCCCCCAACTGCATCTCAAAACCAGCTCAGCTCGTCCCTGCCTCCCTAAGGTGTTCTTCCTCTCACCTATCCCCTCCTCCCACCTCAAGCCAACCTCATCCCGCCTCCTTGGTCTGTCCATCCACCCCGGACTGACCTATCCCCTCCCCACCTGTACTTTCCTCTCCACCTATCTTCTCCTCGATCCATCTTCGGTCTGCCTCCCCCCTCTCCCTATTTATTTTAGATCCCTCTCTCCATTCCCCTCTCTGATGAAGGGTGCAGGCCCGAAACATCAGCTCCCAAGATGCTGCTTGGCTTGTTGTGTTCATCCAGCTTCATGCTTTGTTGTCACAGATATGTACACACACACATATGTAAATAAAAACACACAGACACACACTGAGACAGAAGCACACAGACACAGAGGCACACACTGAGACAAACATGTGCATACAGGCACTGACACACATATGTGCACATACAAACGCTGATACACAGAGGGATAAAAGCATGGGACGAGTTGGAAAGAGAAGGTAAAGGGTTACATGCTCTTTCTCATATGCTCCCTTGTGTTCAAAGTAATGCGTTGGTTCCCTCTGCTGGCGGCCCTACGCTACTGCAGAGGGGAAAGTGGAGCGTGAAAAATGTCAGGGATTCAGTGAGAGGGAGAGAGTCGCTCACATCAACAGGCGCAGACGCGCGCGTACACACAGATTCACACTGTGCTGGTGTGGAGAGGATTTTAATTATGCTGAAGCTCCACAGACTAAAACATTTTTACGTTCAGAAATGTATGTGTTCCCTCGTCAAATGTGGAAATGTGTTGACTTTGGACAATTTTTCTGACATTATACACATTAAATAGAGTCTTTCTTCTGCAACTGTATCCAGGCACGCCTGGGTGAACCGTTTTGTACGCAGACATGGTTAATTTTCCTGTACTTTCTGCAATTTGTAATGTTTTATAATCTATTCTCTCATCCTAATTGGGAAAAAAAGTATTCAAATGTGAAGGGTATGACACCAGCACTGGGTTTGTTCATCTTTCCTTCTGCTCATACTTGAGGGGCAACATCGATGGACCAAGACTGCTCTGTGTCTCCGAAGATATTGTTTGAAGCACAGCAAGCTGAGAGATTCACAGGCTTTCTCCAAAATAAAATATGCCGCTTGTGTAGTGGAGTGAGGGGTTCACCAGAGGGTGGCATTTTATCACTTCAAACACGGGAGGGTGAGGCTTTGATTCATCAAATTTTAATTAATTAATTCATCCATTCATTTAAACTTTCCTCCAGCGAGCCCCACTGCAGACAGAGATAGGCATACAGAAACAAACATGCAGAGACACACATTTACATACACATCAACATTCCAATTATCCCACATTAAATAGAAAAGTTAAAGACTGAGAGAAAGTGGGAGGGTGGTTAGCCCCATTTCAATGGATACACCCCAAAACAACAGAGAGCCCACTGCACAGAGACACACACAAACATAGGAATACACTCACTCACACACACACACACACACACACACACACACACACACACACACACACACACACACGAAGAGAGACACAATGATACACACGCATATGCAGACAAAGGGTCAGACACACACATATACATTGTGACACACACACATATATACATAGACACAGAGACATACACATAGAGAGACAGACATACAAACAGATACAGACACACACACCGATAGACAGAAACACGCAATACAGACCCACAGAAACACATACACAAACAGACATGCTGACATAGACACACACAGGCACACCGACACACATAGAGAGAAATAGGCATTGAACGGCACTCAAAAACATATGCATGCAGACAGACACTGGCGCACACAGACAAATACACAGCATCGCAAACATGCAGACACACAGAGACAAATGTACACAGGCACACACATACACATATAGAAAGATAGTCACATGCAGACACACTGATCCATATGTAGACTCAATGACACACATGCACCGACAAACTTACAAACACACAGACGGTCGCACTGACACTCTTATGCTTGCAGAAACATACAAATGCAGACACACTGACACACATATACACATGGACAAATGCAGGCATGCAGACTCACTGGCACACTGATAGACGCACAGAAATATACACACACATAAGAAACACTGACACATACAAACACAGAGACCAACACAAATACAGCCCGCAGATACAAAATTTGTTCATGAATTGACACAGCCTTGACTTTAACCATCTTTTACACACTTTCTGTCAATCAGATAAACCCCAGCATTTTCTGGTGAAATTTCAATGACAAAGTGGGACAGCTCCTCTAATGCTGCCTGACCTGCTCTGTTCCTCCAGCTCCTCTCTCTGTTATATCTGACCCCAGAGTCTGCAGTTCCTACTATCTCTGACAGAATAAAAGTTGTTGTCGCTGGTTTGAAACTGCAGATTTGTCGCTGTGACTGTGTGTGTGTGTGTGTGTGTGTGTGTGTGTGTGTGTGTGTGTGTGTGTGTGTGTGTGTGTGTGTGTCTGTGTGCGTATGTGTGTGTGCGTGTGTGTGTGTGTGTGTGTGTGTGTGTGTGTGTGTTTGTGTGTGTGTGTGTGTGTGTGTGTGTGTGTGTGTGTGTGTGTGTGTGTACATACTCAAGCGCGAGCGCATGTGTGAGACAGAGAGTGAATGTGTGAGGGGGGAACACGGGGACAGGCAGGAGCCATTGAACTGAAAATGTGAGCTTGTGCTTTCTCACACACCTCCTCCCACCCGGCTTTCCCTTTTAATCTCACAAAAACGCCTCGTGGTTTACTCCATGCCGAGTGGCAGGGTCGGGGGGTGTGGGCGGAGGTGGGGTGTGCATGTGGCAGGCAGTGAAAGCCGGGAACTGACTGCATGTACTGGGATTTGGGCGGACAGAGGGGTTTGAGTGATCCTCCTAGGGCTTTAAAAGCCTGGTCTTGGCAGCCATAGATAACACTATCAGGAGCTGGGAAAAGTTGACCCTTCTTCAGAAATGGGTGAGGGGGAAGAGAGCTGTGAAATGAATACAGAGAGGGGAAGGGTGGGGCTGTTGAAGGGAGGTAGGATGGTGATAGGTGAGTGCAGGTGGGCAGTAGTGGGGATTGGTCAGTGAGGTGGGAGGGCTGGACAGGTGGGAGAGAAGATGGACAGGTTGTGTCAGGCCAAGGAGGCAGGGATGAGTGAAACTGTTAGTCATGGGATGACACTGGGGTTAGGGAGACTTGGAAACTGATTAAGTCCACATTGAGACCATTGGGTTGTAGCCTCTCAAGGCAGAATATAAGGTGCTGCTCCTCCAATTACTGGGTGGTGACATTGTGACCCTGAGGGAGTCCCAGGATTGGTATATCATCCAGGGAGTGGGAGGGGAATTGAAATAGTTTGCAACTGGTAAGTGTTGTATTTTGTCGCAAACAGAGCACAGGTGCTAACCAAAGTGGTTTCCGAGCTTCCTCCTGGTCTCATCAGCGTAGAGGAGACTACTTTAGGAGCAGCAGATGTAATCGACCACATTGATGAATGCACAGGTGAGCCTCCGTCTAATCTGAAATGTTTTTTTTTGTTTCCTTGGATGCGGGTGAGGAGCAGGTGTCCGGGCAGGTGTTGGACTTCGCTGCGATTGCAGGGAAAGGTGCCAGGGTTGGTGAAGCTGGTGGGAGTGTGGAACGGACGAGGAATTCGTGGAGAGTGTGGCCCCTACAAAAAGCAGATACGGATGCAGAGGGAAATATATCTTCAGTTATGGGGTTGGTTTGCAGATGGCTGAATTGGTGGAGAATAATACATTGGACACAAAAGTTAGTGGGTGATATGTGAGGACAAGAGCGATTCTGTCTTTGTGTTTATCCAAGGGACGGGATGTGAGGGCAGAGATGCAGGAAACACAAGCGATTCAGTTGAGAGCATTATCAATCACTGAAGGGGAAGTTTCGGTCCTTGAAATAAGAGGACCTCTGGGATGTTGGGCAGTGGAATGCCTCATCTTGGGAGCAGATGTGGCAGTGGTGGAAGAATTGGGAGTAGAGGATCGCATTTTTGCGGGAAGGTGGGTGAGAGGAGTTGTAGTCGAACTTGAGTTTACCTAGCTCTAGTCTACCATCCAGGATCTCCCCACCTTCGCTGGGACCCCATCCACGCCCTCCACCTCCTCCAACACTTCCAATTCCCTGGCCCTCATCATCTTATCTTCACCATGGACGTTCAATTCCTGTGCACTTGCATTCCCCGCATGATTGGCCTAAAAGCCCTCCGCTTCTCCCTCTACCACAGGCCAAAACAACCGCCCTCTACCGACACACTTATCTGACACTGACACAACTTTCCTGCTCCTCTGATGCTGCCTGGCATTCTGTGATCATCCAGCTCCACATTGTGTTTTCTCTGACATTGGCAGTTCGTACTATCTCTGAGGAGAAATTGCATGTGTTTGTGTCATTAGCCCATTGGGAACACTTCTTGAAAGCAGCATCACCACAGATTGAAGTATTTGGGATTGAAACGTACACGTGAATAAACCCAAAGGATTACTAACCCATCATGTTACCACTCAGCCACGGATACAGCAAAGTTTGCCGCTCACAGTCGCCACTTGCATTGGATTTCATCTGCAAATATCGCTGCAGAGCGTTGGTGCATAAAATCCACAGTCTCTTCTGATAATAAAATACTTACCATTCTGGAAATATTGCATGGCCTTTCTGTTTTATCAATTACTTTTTTCCTCTCTTTATTAGGAAAGAATCAGCTTTGTTGTTTCTAAACACAGCCATCTTGCATTCACAGTGAACATGGTAACTAATGCATGTTTGAAATATTACAATTCGAAATGGGCTACTGAAGACCCTGTCGTGTTCAACTTTGCAGCCATTCATTCTTTTAAATGTGAGTTTTGGGAAATGGACAAGACAATTTGAAGCCTTGAACATTTAACATAGAAGGCAAAAATAAACTGAATGCCTGGTTTAGGGGATCCTGCCGATTGTGTGCACATCTGTTATTGTGATGAAGTTGCTAAGCATATTCGGCTGATAAATGGAAGGCTGACTTTATCGCGCAGAGCCAGAGACAAAGCCAGGGGTTTGTTATTGCCAGCCAGCATTCTCTGGCTCTCGCTGGGCAGATTTCCACTACGTGAACATGTCTCCCAATTATTTCCAGCTAACTGACAATAATCTAACTCCCTCACATTCGCTGGTATTATAATGGTCCTGTCATTCTATTCCCGTAGTACCCTCACTCTTTTATATTCACCGTCAGCACCTCCTTCAGCAATAACCCTGCCCCCTACCCTCTACACAGACAACTGGCCCATCTGCAAACACCCTTTGCACTATTGTGTCTGGTGCGCCCATGTATATATCCTGAGATTTTCCATTTCCTCATCAACATGCTGCCACTGATGGAATCATCTAAAAGCGCTATTAGTTTTACCACGCCCACTGACAATAACCAGATCTACCTCAACGCCCTCCCTTTCCACTCCCCCATTTCAGGGATATCGTCCATTTTAAAGTTAGCAAATCAAGGCCATCATCGTCAATTGCTGCTGAAAAGTCCATTCGCTAATTTCCAAGTTGTCTCCGATCCTGGCAACTGTCTGAAGCTGACGAGTGGCAACATGGAAAGTGGTTCAAACTGAGAAAGAATCCTACATTACTGTCTGACCCAGCAGTAACCTGCACAGATACTGCCTTTGCTGTAAGCTTTCATGTATTGCTGGGTATCAGAGTTCGTTCGAGGAAGAATGAACGAACAAGAAAATGTACATCTGACCATGAAGAAACGTGTGGGTGGCGACAAATAACACGGGAACAGCTGATTGGCTTTTTAGCGTGTACATTTACTGTTTTTTTTTCTTTTGTAACTCCATAACAGTGAGTAGAGTTTCCTTTTTTTAAAATTACATGCTGTTATTGAGAGCTGTCTCTTGATTAACATTTATAAATATATAAACTTACGTACTAAACCAGCCTGAAGCAGTCTTTTTTTTACAAAGACTGTGCTGTTTTCTGGGTCTGTAGATTGCTAAGATGCAAAAATGGCCTTCAGTAGAGTAATGTGTTTTTACTGTTAGATGTGAGAGATTAGGGAGAGTTTCAATGTTATTGATGATTATGTCGGCAGAAAGTGTGTTTGATTGTGAAACCTATCGGATCGCATGGACAGGCTGGAGCGGTGCTTAGAGGGGATGAAGAATTTATAGTAATGAGGGATATGATGTATGGAAGCTGCTGGGAGGGTAGTAAACCGAAGATGCCGTCAGGTAGTGGGTGATTTCCAGGAAAGTAAAGACAGAGACAAACAGTACAGGATTCTCCTGTGGCTATCCCTATCTTGCAACACTAACCTGTTAGTTTCGTGGCTCAAAGACTGCCGACAATGTGACACTCGTTTCCAGGCCACTGAATGTGATGGGTTCTCTTTCGTCAGAGGCAGAGACGGACATTTCTGAGCTGACAGTGAGACATCAGAATGGTGTGTGGCCTCCCTGGAGCCAGGATCAACGATATCTCGGAGAGAGTGCAGAATATTCTCACAGGTGAGAGGGATCAACAGGAGGCCATTGTATACATTGGGGCGAATCACATAGTAATAGAAATGGACAAGATTATTCGGTGAGAATATAGGAATTTGGGCAGGATTTTAAAAATTAGTGTACAAATACTTCAAACTCCCAGTGCCATGAGCTAGTGAGGAGAGGAATAAGAAGGAAGAGCAGATGAATACATGGCTGAGGAACTTGTGCAGGGGAAAATAATTCAAATTTTCGGATCATTGGCATGCCTTCTGGAGTAAAAGTGGCCTGTAAAAGAAAGATGGATTGCACCTAAATTGGAAGGGAACTAATATACTGCCAGGGAGATTTGCACGAGATGCTTGGGAAAATTTAAAACCAATAACGGGTGTAAAGTTTGTTGGGAACCAGTGAGAGAGTGAAGAAGAAGATCAGTATGAGACTTGTACAGTTGGTAAAAGCAGTAAGTCAGACAGGGCAGGCAGGAACAAAGTAGAGGATTGCATTTATTTGGATGAAAAAGGCCTAATAGGTAGTGCAGATGAACTCGGAGCATGGTTAGGAAAATGAGACTGGGTATTGCAACAAGAATGGGGCCCCTTAAAGATAAGCAAGGCCACCGATGTGTGGAACAACTGCAGATAGAGGCGATATTAAATTACTATTTTATGTAAGTGTTTACTGTGGAGAAGGATATTGGAGACAGGAAACGTGTGGAAATAATTAAGTATCTTGTAAAATGTCCGTAATGCAAAGGAGGAGGTGGATAAATCCCCGGGACCTGATCAAGTGTACCCTAGAACTCTGTGGTTAGCTAAGCAAGTGAATGCTTTGCCCCTTGCCGAGCCATCTGTATCATCAATAGGCACAGGAAAGGTGCCAGACGACTGGAGGTTGGAAAATGTGGTTCTACTATTTAAGAAATGTGGAAGGAAAATGTAATGGAACTGTAGACCAGTGAGCCTGACAATCAATGGGGGTAAACTTGTTGGAGGGAATCCTGAGGGTCAAGGTTTTCATGTATTTAGAAAGGCATGGGCTGATCAGGGGTTCACCAACATGGCATTGTGTGCGGGAAATCTTTGATTCTGTTTTTTTATTGGATAAGTAACAAAGAGAATTGACGAAGATGGAGCAGTGGACATGATCAATATGGAGTTCAGTAAGTTGTTTGATATGTTTACTCATGGTAAACTGGTTACCACAATAGATCACATGGAATAGAGGGAGAACTAACTAGTTGATACAGAATTCCTCGAAGGTAGAAGTGGCGGTGGTGGATAAGGGCTGTTTTTCAGAGTGGTCTGTGACCACCACTATGCGGCAAGGATTGGTGGTGGGTCCGCAGCTATTAGTCACGTATATAAATGATCTGCAGGTGAACATAGGAGTTATGACTAATAAGTTTGAAGATGCTACCGAAAGTGGAGTTGTTGTGGATAGTGAAGAAGGTTACCTCAGAGTACAAGGAGATTTTGCTCAGATGGGTCAATGACCAAGGAGTAGCAGGTGAAGTTTAATTTAAATTAATATAAGAATCTGCATGTTGGAAATGTAAATTAGGCCAGGGCTTACAGACGTAATGGTAAGGTCCTGGGTTGTGTTGCTGAACAAAGAGGCCTTGGAGTGCAGGTTCATATATCCTTGAATGTGGAGTCTCAGTAGATAGGATAGTGAAAAAGACATTTGGTAGGTAGTTTTTATTGGTAGCTGCAGTGATTATATCAGTTTGGAAGTCATGTCATGGCAGTACAGGACTTTGATTATACTACTATTGGAAGACTGTGTGTAATTCTGGTCTTCCTCCTCTCGTAAAAGATGTTATGCAACTTGGAAGTGTCCAGAAAAGATTTACATGGCTGTTTCCAGGATCGGAGGCTTTGAGCTAAGAGTTGAACCTAAATAGACTGCGGCTATTTTTCCTGGATACTGAGGGGCGAACTTATAGAAGTGTATAAAGTCATGAGGGCATGGATCGGGTAAAAATGTGAAGTTCTCCCCCCACCCCCGGGCTATGGGAGTCCAAAACGAGAGGGTTTAAGATGAGAGGGGAAAGATTTAAAAGGGATGTAAGAAGTACCTTTTTTCACACAGAGGGTGGTACCTGTATTGAATAAGCTGCCAGAGGAAGTGATGGAGGCTGATACAATCACAATATTTAAAAGCCACTTGGATGGGTATATGAATAGGGAGTGTTTACAGGAATAAAGGCCAAATGCTGGCATATGGGGCTAGGTTTGTTTAGGATTTCTGGTCGGTATGGACAACCTGGACTGAAGTGTCTGTGTCCCTGTTATATATCTCTATAACTCGTTTTTGTCAACAATCTTGCTGTTGTACGTGACTGAAGATCGGTTTGTGATCGTATCTCAAACTATCCTTCATACAGGATACAGTTCAATGTTCATTCCCCCTGTCTGGCACTGAGGCCCCACACTTTTGTGTCCCTTTGATTTGGAGAACAGAGGGGATAGTACATCAAGCTAAAACCTCCCATTAGCTTGCCCCGATCTGAGTGATGCGAGGAATAATGTGGTGAATACATCTCATGCTGTATCCTTACATGGTCCTTCCTCTCCCTATCCCTATGTTGTGAGGAATGAGGTACCAATCCAGTTTATTGTATTTATGTGAGTAGTCTTCATGTAACCTGAGCCAGGGCCTGATCACAATGAAAGTACTTTCTAAAGTTGAAGAACATTGTGCATCAGATCAAGGACAGGGGGGAAAACAGCAGAAACAGCACTCACATGTTACTGAGATTAAACTTGGCTTCAAATATTAGTCACTGTCATTGCTCATGAACTTGCTGGTGTTTCAGGAGGTTGAATTTCACAGTGAAACTCTTCCCAGAATCAGTGCAGGTGAAAAGCCTCTTCCACAGTGTGAGATCATTGGTATATAGTGAGTTGGGATGACCAATTGAACCCAGCCCCACAGTGAGACTACCTGAGCAGTTTTTCATCAGTGTGAACACATTGATGGCTCACCGGGTCGGCAGAGATTTTACAGCACATCCCAGAGTCTGGGCATTTATAGTGCCTCTCCTCTGTGTGAACCTGTTGGTGTGACAGCAGGTTGGATTTCTGAGCAAATACCTCCCCACATTGTGAGCAGGTGAATGGTCTGTCCACCGACTGAATCCACTGGTGCTTATGGAGGGCTCATGATTGCCTGAACACCAGCCCCACAGGGAGAGTATCTGAGGGGCCTCTCGTCATATCAAAAGCATTGATGGAATGTCAGGGTCCCAGAGCTTTTATTGCACTTGACACAGTCTGGGCATTTATAAGGTCTCCCCTCTGTTTAAACCTGCTAGTGACTCAGCAAAATTGCTTTTCGAGAAAATATGTTCCCACATTCTGAACAGATGAGTGGCCTGTCCCCAGTGTGAATCCAATGATGTGCAATGACGGTGGATGGTTGATTGAAGCCAGAATCACAGTGAAAGCATATTTAGGTTGTCTTGTCTTTGTGAATTTATGGGATATCAGTGTCCCTGAGCTTTTAAAGCACATTCCACATTCTGGGCATTTAAACAGTTTCTCCTCTGTGTGAACTTGTTGGTTTTTCAGCACTTTGGATGACTGAGGCAATCCTTCACCACAGCCAAAACGGAAGAATGGCCTCTTCCCAAAGTGACTGTATTTCTATTCTGATCGGGTGCGTGACCTGCAGCAGCCTTATCCACACGTACATTACATGTACAATTTCTCCCGACTGTGATGGTGATTTTTCCTCATTTGTTCAAAATCCAGTGCTATCCAGGTTAAAGTAAATTGCCAACTCTATCAGACCCTGAAGTGATATTTGGCTTTAATCTCCTCATTGCAAATCATTTCCTTCTAATATCTTATGAAACTGATAGAAAAAGATTTTAAAAATGAAGCATTTGAGAAAACAGAAAAAAAGACCAAAAGCGACAGTAGGTAGGAGCAGAAGGAGGTAATTCAGCCCATCACATCTGCTCTCACTATTCAATGAGATCCAGAGCTTACATGATAATCCTAAACACCACTTTCCTGCCTTATCCCCCGGCACTTGATTCGGTTTTTGATGAAAATACTTTAACTCAGCTTTGGACACAGTGAGCAGCCAGCCTGATCAGCCATCTGCAGTAAAGCATTCCAAAAGAAAGAAGTCGTCCACAACTCAGTCATATAAGATGAATCCTTACTCTGATCCTCAATTGTCAAAAAAGGAGGACCAATCTCTCTAAATCTATCCCATCAAGCCCAATGGAATCTTTTGTCTTTCTGTAAGATCTTGTCTCATTGTTCTAAATTCCAATGAGTATAGGAGTAGTGTGCACAACCACATCTCCTGAGAAAATTTTCCCAATTCTAGGAATGATATTGTTAAAATTCCCTGAACTGCCATTTCAAAAGGAACGGGATGCAAACCATTCTCAGCATTCCCGGTGTGATCGGATTTGTGTCATTTATAGTTTTAATAAGACATCCCCATTCCCGTTAAACTAAGTTCAACTGATTATTTATCTTGCAAATTAACACGAACCCTGATGCTAGCTTTTTTGTCTTTTCAGCACAACGTCCGACAATTGTCTCTGTAATGCATCTTTCTGCACTGGTTTTTCCCATGAAAATAGCTTTTTCCCACTTCTAGTTTTCAGGCCAAAATACATAAACCTCAATTTTCCCACATTATCTTCCACCCACTGAGATTTTGTTTGCTTGCTAGTTCTATTTCTATCCCTTCATATTTTTGTTATGCCATCCTCACTCCTTGCCGCCATCTATTTGGTGTCATGTGCAGACTTGGTCTTCCATGTGATTAGTATATATTGTAAATATATACAATATATTTGCTATTACTGTCTCCAGCAATGGCCCCTCTGCAGGAATCCATAAGTGACAATTTGCAATCATGAAACTGCCCTCTTTAATTCGACTCTCTGTCTTCAATTCATTGCCCGATCCTTGAAAAAAATATCCTTGATCAATACATATCACCAACAGTGTGAGTTCATGGGTTCTTACTGGATGAAGTAGTCTCATATACAATACCTCACCGAATGCTTTTTGGAAATCCAAATATATTTTATCTGTTTGTTTCCCTCTTAGTTATCTCCCATGCTTCTGCCTGAAAATATTTTAATAAACTTGTCAGCAAAAATTTCCACTTCACAAAATCATGTTGACTCTTATTGATTCTTTCATGTATTTGCGAATGCTCTGTTATTCCAACTTTAATTGACTCTAGGACTTCTCAATGATAGAACAGGTTGTGAAATTGAGCTACATTTGGGGGTCTGGGCACGCAGAAAATGGGAGTATGAAAGCTACTAATTGTCATAAAGACCCAAATGGTGCACCAATGTCCTTCAGGGTGGCAACCTACCACCCAATCTGGTCATCGAGTCTCTGGTCTGAATGGGATGGCGAGGATTGATGGGTCAGTTAAAGAGTGAGGCCTGCAAGTAGGTGATGGTGAATGAGAGGGGCAGGATCGACCAACAGGTAAACCATAACTTGAAGAAAATCTCCCAAACTAGCCATTTCCAAAAACATGAAGGACAAGATTTATGTGACCATCGCTAACTTGAAGCTCTTTCTAAGCACACAATGCAGGTTAAATAGAAATTTTGTCCAATTCAGTCAAGAATCTGGAAGCATATTCCGTGCAGGAGAGATGTTACAAAGCACTTGTTTCAAAAGTGATGGTAAAAGGGTGGCAAAGGTTCAGAGCTATGTTGAAAAAATGGCAATTGATGCCAAACACTCAGTTGGTAGTTTAAATCTGAAACTGATAAACTTTTTTTCAGCAAAAATATTCATCTATGTGGTGGATGTAAGTTTGCTCACTGAGCTGGAAGGTCAGTTTTCAGACGTTTTGTCACTTTTTTTTTAATTTGAGAAAATATACTTTATTCAAAAGATGTACAAAAAATAAATCATATTTATACACCTACCCAGTCATGCAAGTCGCTCCACGGTACCCAGGGGGTGCGCCAACCAACTACAGGAAAAAAAAACAAAGAAAGAAGTAAAAAAACAAAGAAAGAAGAAAAAAAACAAAGAAAATACCGTGGCATCATCACCCCACACAGTGACAGTTGGCCCCCTGACCAGTTGGGGAAGGCGCCAGCTGGGCCCAGTTACCAGATCGGGCCCTCTTTATTATTCTGGACGAGGGTTTTGATGGGGTGGTCTTTTCCCACCCTGCCTTGGCGGCGGCTGCACCAAGCTTTACTGCGTCCCTCAGCACGTAGTCCTGGGCCTTGGAGTGCGCCAGTCGGCCACACTCGGTCGGGGTCAGTTCTTTCAGCTGGCAGATCAGCAAGATGCAGGCAGACCAAAGAGCATCTTTCAACTCACTGATGGTCCTCCAGGCGCAGTTGATGTTGGTCTCGGTGTGCATCCCGGGAAACAGCCCACAGAGCACGGAGACCCCGTCATGGAGCAGCTTGGGATGAACCTCGACAAATAAAACTGCATCCCCCTCCAGACCTCCTGCGCATAGGCACACTCCAGAAGGAGGTGATCGACAGTCTCATCCCCCTCGCAGCCAGCTCAAGGGCAACGTGCGGTGGCACTAAGTTTCTGGGCATGCTGAAAGGATCTCACGGCAGAGCCCCTCTCACTGCCAACCAATCAATGTCCTTGTGCTTGTTTGAAAGTTCTGGCTATGAGGCATTCTGCCAAATGGAACCTCATGACGGGATCCACCCTCTACTTTTCCCGAAGGGTCTTCAGGATACTACGTGCTGACCACTGCCTGATGGCCTGGTGGTCAAAGGTGTTTACCTTCAAAAATTTCTCCATGAAGGACAGGTGCTACGGGACGGTCCAACTACTCGCAGCGTTCCACAGCAATGAGGCCAGGCCCATCCTTTGCAACACTGGGGACAGGTAGAACCTCAGTAAGTAGTGACACTTGGTGTTTGCGTACTGAGGATCTACGCACAGCTTGATGCAGCCGCACACAAAGGTAGCCATCAGTGTTAGGGTGGCGTTCGTTACGCCCTTTCCCCCATTTTCCAGGTCTTTGTACATGGTGTCCCTGCAGACCCGGTCCATCCTCGACCCCCAAATGAAATGGAAGATGGCCCAGGTGACCACAGCGGTGCACGTCCAGGGAATAGGCTAGGCCTGCGCCACATACAACAGTACTGAAAGCCCCTCACACCTAACAACCAGGTATTCTTACGCACGACGGAGAGGGACCGGAGCATCCACCTGCCCAGCTTCTGCTTCAGTTTAGTGATATGCTCCGCCCAAGTCTTACTGCACACGCCAGCTCCACCGAACCAAACACCCAGCACCTTCAGGTAGTCTGTCCTGACGGTGAACGGGATGAAGGAGATGTCATCCCAGTTCCTGAAGAACATGGCGTCGCTCTTACCCCTATTGACTTTGGCACCCTAGGCCAGATCAAACTGGCCGCAGATGTCCAACAGACTACTCACCGACGACGATCGATGCAGAAGGTGGCGACGTCGTCAATGTACAGGGAGGTCTTGACCTGAAGGCCTCCGCTGCCTGGGATAGCCACGCCCTTCAGGCTCAGGTCCTTCCTGACAGATGCGGCGATGGGCTCCATACAGCACACGAACAAGGCAGGAGAGAGTGGGCAGCCCAGCCTGACTCCAAAAACTGACGGGAAAACTGTCTGATTCCCACCTGTTGATCGAGGCTGCTTGAACGATGTTGGTGTAGAGCAACTGGACGCAATTGCGGATGCCCTCTCCGAACCCCAATTTGGAGTGGACGTCCCTCATCTAAACATGAGAGACCCTGTCGAAGGCCTTCTCCTGGTCCAGGCTGACGAGGCAGGTGTTCTCCCACCTGTCCTGCACGTAGGCGATCGTATCCCTGATGAGCACAAAGGTCTCAGCGATCTTCCAGCCTGGCACAACACAAGTTTGATCAGGGTGAATCGCCGACTCCAAGCCAGACCTGACCCGGTTGGCTATGACCTTGCCCAGGATTTTGTAGTCCACGTTCAATTGTGAAATGGGACACAAACTCTTAATTTCTTCCCTCTCCCCGTTCCTGTTGTAAATGAGGGTAATGATGCCCTTCCTCATGGACTTGCACATTTCCCCTTCCCAAAGCGCACTATCGTACACCTCCAGCAGGTCCTGGCCGACCAGGTCACACAGACTAGAATACAGCTCGACCGGTAAGCCTTCGCTCCCAGGAGTCTTATTCCTCTCCAAGGACTTGAGGGCTCTGGTCAGCTCGTCCAGGGATATCGGCTGGTCCAGCCGCTCCCTCGTGCCATCGTCTAAGACCTCAGTGATCTGCTGATCCTCAAAATGTTGGCTGAGACGAAATCACTCAGCCGTCGTCCTCCTTTAGCCGGCTAAGCACAGAGCTCTCTTTCTGCACCTTCGGAATGAAGAAACGTGAACACGTCTCGTCCTGGTCCATGGAGCAGACCCTGAAATGGAAGATTATCCTGGAGGCCTCCGCGGCAAAGAGTGAGGCTTGCTGGCCCCTCACCTCACCGAGGTCCTCCGTGACATCGACCCGCATCAACTGCAGAAGGAGCAGGTTCTGCAAACTTTTCTGGAGTCTTGACAGCTTTCCCCGCCTCTCTCTCGCCTTCCGAACATCCGTGAGGACAAAGAACCTCTTGATGTTCTCCTTCACCGTCTCCCACCAGTCGCCCGGAGACTCAAAGAGGGGTTTCACAGTTCTCCAACCGGCGTTCTCCCTCTTAAGCTGCTCGACGTTCTCTGGGGTCAACAGAGTCGTGTTGAGCTTCCACGTCCCCTTGCCGGCCTGCTGGCGTCCTGTAAGTGACAGTCGGCCAGCAGGAGGCAGTGGTCAGTGAAGAACACCGGCTAGACGCTGGTGGACCTGACGGAGAACGCCCGTGACACAAACAGGAAGTCTATCCTTGAGCGAATAGACCAGTCTGGCCGAGAACAGCTGTATCCGTTGCACTCCGTCTGCAGGGGTGCTGAAGACGACAAGCAGCTTGGTGTCCTTTACCGTGCCCATCAGGAATCTGGGCGTGACGTCCAGTTGACTCTCCCCACCCGCTGTCCCCATGCCGGATCTTCCATCTGCATCAATGATGCAGTTGAAGTCTCTGCCTAAGGTGACCGGACTGGACGTAGCCGGCAGGGGTGGAAGCAGCTGTAGTACGGCCAACTGCTCACTCCATACCGCTGGCGCATACACGTTGATCATCCTCAGGGGAGCGATCCTGTAGGTGATATCAGCCACTAGGAGGCGCCCCCTCACCACCTCCAGAACTTGAGAGATGGAGAAGTTGCGCCCCCGCAGCAGATTAGACAGGCCATGGAGCGACATTCGTTAACCCCGACCAGATCGAATGCCCACAGGTCCAGGTGCCAGACAATTTCCCGAACCTGCTGAAGTGCGGTATCCCGCACTCCTGCAGAAACAGGAGGTCCACCTTGATGGTGGTCAGGTAGGCCAACGTGGAGACACATCTTACAGTAGACTTGACACTGCGCACATTAATGCTTGCAACTCGTAGCCCCATTGTGGGCTGTGATTGCAGTACCGTCCCCAAGTCCAAGGTCCAGCCGCTTCATCTGTCCCTTCATGTCCATTGCCCGGGCAAACTGCTGGATGTGCTCCGGGCTCAGGAAGCCATCCGTGCTGCCTTCCGGGTGGCATCACCCCGTCGGGGGGACGGAGGCAGGAGTGTCCGGCTCTGGGTCAGGCTGGGGGCTCTCTGTTTCCTCCTGCACGACCTGGCCCTCCTGCACATTTGGGAGGTCCTTGCAGGGTCCTGGTGCCTTCCTCTCCTCCGGGAGGGCTTGCCCCGCATTGCCCCTGCCAGCGACCTGGCCGTAGGTGGTTCCCTGCCACGGGCTTCCCCATTAGAGTGACCTGCTTGCCGCAAAGGTTGCAGCTTTGTTCTTTTGGCAATACTTTGCAAGGTGTCCCTCCTCCCTGCAGTTCCTGTAGATTGTGGTTTTGCAGTCGGTCGCCACGTGACCTGACCTACCACCGGCACGGCAGACTTCAGGTTGCCCTGCGTAGGTCAGGTAGCCCTTGCTCCCGCTGATCGCGAAGCTGGACGGAAGATGTACAATGTTCCCATCCGCAACCATCCTCAGAGTCATCTTGACATGCTTCTTACTGGTCCAGATGCCGAAGGGGTCCATGATGTTGGTTCGGTCCCCTTCCACCTTCACATACCTTCCAAGGAAGGTCAGGACATCACCTGATGGCACATGAGGGTTGTACATGTATACAGTCACCATACAGCTCCTCTTCACTGGCATCACGAGCAGCGGGCCAGCGGTCAATACAGAGACGGGGGCCCTCACCTCCTTTCTCCTTGAAAACCTCCAGGAAGTGCTCGCAAAGCGTGGCACTCCTGAAGGTCACATCGTAAAAAACCACCTCTGGGGAAATCCTGCAGGCAGTAAATGTCCGCAGCAGTGAACCCACAACAGTCCAACAGGACCCTCTTCATGAAGAAGGTGTGGTCCACAGGTGCACCTTCATCCACCTTCTTCAAGGAAACATGGATGGTGTTCCGGGCCCCCTGACTTGGGGCACGAGCACTCGCCACAGCCATCCTTGCAGGTTGGCTGCTCCCCTGAACCAGCGTTAGGCCGAAGCCAGCATTAAGATCCATTGGTTGCAAGGGTGCACAGCCAACCCGACGTCTTCCTTCCACCTCCAACACAGTCGCGCTCTCCTCTTCACACAAAAGTGTGGTTCTTTATTTTGTTCCAGATGTAAGCTGGTTCACTGAGCTGGAGGATTTGTTCCCAGATGTTTCATCACCATTCTAGGTAACATCATCAATGAGTTTCCGGTGAAGCGCTGAATGACCTTCAAACATTCTTATCCTTTCTTAATCTTTCAACCTCCCTGTAAACTTGAGCTCATCGAAATTTCTACTGCCCATGCACTCACTTGCAGTGTGTCTTCCTCTCCTCACCCTGAGCTCACTGAGCTGAAGAATTTCCATTTGAGAAAAAGCTACATGTTGAAAAAAAATCTGCCCGCCACACAATCCCTCAAAATATTTGCCGAATTTGCATTTTGCCAACCAGTGCTGCGCAGTCCATTAATATCCCCACCAACAATGGACTTTAGTTCAGTCCTTTTTATATATATATATTAAAGCAAGAAGTAATTGAAGAGATGCTGGTCCAGAAAATGTGCTGTAACTGCATTGCGTGGGCTCCAGTGGACTCCATTGTGGTTCACAGTGAAACCATTCACAGCAAGTGTTGTTTGCTTGAGGAACTCTGGCTCAGACTGATGAGCTGGAGGCTGACCTCTGAACAATGTCACACACTTAGGGGAGGCAATGGCGTCATGATATTATTGCCTGACTATTAATCGAGAGACCCAGGCAACATTATGAAGACCGGGGTATGAATCTCCTCACAGCACGAGGGTGCATTTGAATTCAATAAAATATATGGAATCAATAATCTAAAGATGACCATGAACCCGTTGTTGTTTGTCAGGGAAAAAAAAACACAAAAAGCACTAATGGCCTTAGGGAACGAAACTACCGTCGTTACCTGTTTTGGCCTACATGTGACTCCAGATTCACACCAACGTGGCTAACTTTCAACTGCACTTTGGGCAATTCGCGATGGGAAATAAATGCTATATTTTCAGTGCCGCCCTCATGCTATTTATGTTTAAAAGAAAAAAATCAGTTACCTGGGCGCTCTGTGCAGCAGGCAGTCAGACCCTTCAGTTTACTTATCTCAAATTCAGTCGGATGTCAGGAACAAAAAATGTGTGACCATGAGTGAGAGAGGTAGAAGAAAACAAAGGGAGTGTTGTTCGAGACTCAGCATTTAAGCTTGTCGAACAGGTTTGAGATTCTTGTTCCCTGTGTGGATGACAGCGGAGGCTGTTGGGAGGATGAGCAAACTGACCACAGTACTTTGGTAGAGGGGGTTATTCAACGGTCGGAGGTGGCGCGGGGGGCGGATAAAAAAATGTTGTTTTAATCAGGGATAGTATTGTCAGGGAAATGGACACTCTTCTCTGTTTCCAGAAACAGAAGTCCCAAAGGCTGTGTTGCCTATGAAGTGCCTGTGCTCAAGATATTTCATCTGGGATGCAAATGAACTTGGAGTGGGAGAGGTGTGGTAGTGTTGTCGATACAGATAGAAAAGAGGAACAAAATTCTGCTGCAGTAATACATGCAGCTCAGGGCTCAATTAAAGATTACAACCAAAAAGGTATTAACCTCTAGATTATTACCTGCTCCATGAGCAGACAGGAACAAGGTGAGCAAGTTTAAAGAGATAAATACATGACTAAAATTTGTGTGGGAGACACGGGCTCAAATTCATTGGTCATTGACGTCAAGACTGGGGAAGGACGGAACTGTACTGATGGGACAGGCTCCACCTGAATCATGCAGGGAACCTTTCCCTGGTGAATGATATGACTCGGGTCTGTAGTAAGGATATTAAATTAAAATCATGATCGGATGGGTTCACTTGCATAGGAAATTATGTAAAAGTTTAAAGTGTTGGGCTCAGCTCAGGTTAAAGTTTGCACAACAGATAATAGGACAGAACGAATGGAAATGGTCAGGAATCCACCTACAGGCACTGCAGATAAGGGGACAACTGTGAGAAGAGGGTCAGTCAATGCAGGACCAAGGGAGCTAGGCTTAAACTCTCACAGTATATGAAGTAAGGTAAATCAGTTTGTAGCACATATTGAAATTGACAGGTACAATGTTGTAGGTTTCACTGAGACGTGGCTGCCAGGGCATCGAGGCTGGGAACTACATATCCAAGAATGCACATCCAACAAAAGGACAGACAAATGGCAGAGGAGGTGATAATGTTTTTTAAAGAAGAAATGAAATTAAATTGAGAGCAGAAAAGGAGATGGAGTCACAAGGCATAAAATTCATGTGAATAGAGTTATGGAACAAGAAAGTAAAAGACAGCCTGATACATCTTGTGCACAGGCATTCCAGCAGTCTTCGAGATATGGGAAAGAAAGTGTAAGGAAAGAGAAAAATGCATGTGAAAAAGGCACAATTGCAATAATAATGGGGAACTTCAATATGCAGTTGGACTGATAAAATCAGGTTGGCAACGGACCTAAAGAAAAGGGATTTGTGAAATCTGAAAGGGATTTTAACGGATCAGCTTGAGATATAACCATATAAGGAAGAGGCAAATTTGGATTTGGTGATGTGTAATGAAGCAGAATTGATTAGCGAACTCAAGGTGCAGGAACACCCGAGGAGGCAGTGACCATAATGTCATCGAGTTCATCCTGCAGTTTGAGGTGCAGGAGATGGAATAGGATGCAACAGTACTATAATTGAGTAAGAACAACTAAAACGACATGAGGGAGGCGTTGGCCAGAGTTGAAGGAAGGAGACATCAGGGAAGACAGTGAATCAGCAATGGCAGTGTTTTCTGGGAGTAATTCAGGAGACACTGCAAAAAATCATCCCAAGGAAGAAGAAATACACTGGGGGGGAGGTGAGGCAACCATGGCTAACAAATGAAGTCAGGGCAGTGCAAAAGCAAAATATAAACTATACAATGCAGTGAGGATGAGTGGAAGCCTGAGGATTGGGAACCCTTTAAAAGGAAATTGAGAAAAAAAAAGTACTTGATGGGAGAGAAGATGAAATCTGAGATTCTAATAGCTAGTAATATAAAAGAAGACGTCAAGAAACTTTTTTTTAAGTTATCTAAAAAAGTTACAGGGAGACAAGATTGGACATTGAACCCCTGGAGAATGAGGCTGTCGGTGTAGCAATGGGGAACAAAGAAATTGCGAAGGAATTGAATACATATCTTGTATGAGTTTTCACGGTAGAAGGCACCGACAACATACCTGAAGTGGAAGGCATGGTGTGGAAATGAGTGCACTGGCCATCACAAAGAATGGTCTGGAGATGACGAAATGTCTAAAAGGGATAAAACTCCCAAGCCAAATGGACTGCATCCCATACTTCTGAAGGAGAGAGCTAAGGAGTTTGTAGAGGCATGGGTGGTCGCCTTTCAGAAATCACTGGAGTCGGGTAAGTACCCAATGACTGAAAAATGGCTAATGCAACACCCCTGTTTAAGAAAGGAAGAGGGCAGAGGTAGAAACTGTGGACAACGTAGCCTGACCTCTGTTTCTAGTAAGGTTTTTTTTTAATTAACAACAAGACTACAGAGTACTTGGAAGTGCATGGTTAAAAAATAGGCAGAATTTGCATGGCTTCATCAAGGGCAAATATTGCCTGACAAAACTGTTAGGATTCCATGAAGTAACAAGTAGGTTAGATAAAGGAGAGGCAGTGGATGTGGCCTATTCGGATTTCCAGAAGGCCTTTGACAAGGTACCACACAGTGGGCTGATAAATAAGATAAGTGCATGGTATTCGTTGCGAGTTTATGGAATGGCCAACTGACAGAAGGCGGGGAGACAGGATGAAGGGTTACAGCATAGAAGGGCTTTAGCATAAGCTTCTTCGGATTCAGTGTTGGGAACACAACTATTCATGGTAAGCATTAACAATCAGGACAAAGGAACTGAGAGCATTGTTACCATGATTGCAGATGACATAAAGGTCAGTGGACAGACATGTAATGTTGAGAAGGAGGTGAAGCTGCGAAAGGGTTTGGACAGGCTTGGAGAGTTGAAAAAAAGAAGTGGGAGAATGAAAACAATGCAGGAAAGTGTGAGGTTGTGCACTTTGGTGGGAACAATAAAGCCATAGACCATTTTCTAAATGGGGAAAGGCGTTAGAAATCTAAAATGCAAAGCGGCTTGCGAGTCCTAGTTTAGGAATTCTCTTCACGTTATCAATACAGGCTCAGTAAGCAGTTAGGAAGGCAAATGCCATTTTAATACTTATTTCACGGAGCCTAGAATACAAGAGCAGAGATGTACTGCTGAGGCTGAATCAGCTCTTGGCACTCCATATTTGGAATATTATGGACAGTTTTGGGCCTGTATAAAAGGAAGGGTGAGCTGGAATTGGAGGGGATCCATAGTAGGTTTGTAAAAGTGACCCACGATGAAGGAGTTAACATTTAAAAAAAAAACAACAGTGAGAACTGGGTCGACATTTGATGGAGTTCAGAAATATGAAGTGGCTGCAGGAAGGATAGAGAGGGAGGCACAAGAGGATGAGGTGCATTTTTGATGAAGAGTAACATTACTGCTGTAACTCAGAAATACTTCTTAAAGAATCATCCAGTGAAAATATGGGGTGAAATTAGAAATAAGAAGGAACAACGATTACCCTGATGGGACTGCACTATTGGCTTCCCAATAGTAAAAGGGAAAGAGAGGAACAAATATGTAGAAAAAAATCACAGATATATGTAGGAATAACAAGATTGTAAAAGTACGTGATTTTAATTTTCTAAACATTGTCGAACACTAACATTTTGTTACATGTTTGGAGAGTGAAGAATTTGGTGAACATGTTAAAAAAAATGTAGTGAAGGCCTGTCACCAGGGGTGTTCCACAATGGGTCCTGTCTTGTCTGTCATTTACTTAAACAATTTGGATGAGAATATAAGAGGCATGGCTACTAAGTTTGTGGATAACACTAAAATCGGTGGCACAGTGGACATTGAAGAATTTTTTTCTCCAAATACAAAAAGGATCTTGATCCAAAGGGACAATACTTTGAGAAATGGCAGACGGAGTTCGATCTGGATAAATATGAGATATTGCATTTTGTACCACAAGCAAGGGTACTGCTAATACCATTTATAGTAGGTTGTTGGGCAGTACTGTAGAACAGAGGAGCCTCTGGGTGCTGGAACAGAATGCTTTGATGTTTTTGTCACATATAGATAGGTTGGTTAAAAAGGGATTTGGGACATTTTCTTTCATTGTGCAATCCTTCGAATATAGGAGTTGGAAAGTTATGTTGAGGTTGCACAGGGCAATTGGGAGACCACTTCTTGAATATTGTGTTCAATTCAGGTTGACGTTTATAGGAAGGATATTTTTAAGCTGAAGAGAGTTCAGAAGAGATTTATCAGAATGATACCAGGTATGGAATGCTTGAGTTGCGAAGAAAAGCTGGACAGGCTGGGACTTCTTTCACTGGAATCTAGGTGTTTAGGAGGCAATCTGATAGACGTTTATAATATAACGAGGGTAGAGACAGGGTTAATGATATTGTCTTTTCCCAGGATGTGGGATTTCAAGATTCAGCAACACATTTTCTAAGGTGAGAAGAGAGACATTTTAAAAAGCCATGAGGAGATTTTACTCACAAACAGAGTGGTTTTCATGTTGGGTGAATTTCCTGATAAAGCGGTGGATGTGGGCATAATTACAACATTTAAAAGATATTTGGCTAAGTACATGAATAGGAAAGGTTTGAAGGGATATGGGCCAGGAGTAGGCAGGTGGGACTAGTTTTTTGGGGGCGATTAAGTTTGGCATGAATTGGTTGGGCTGATTCCATGCTGTATAATTGGAAACGTTTCTATTAAAGAAGGAGCAAGCGTTGACATTCTCTTGGGTAACAAAGCAGAACATGTGACTGAATTTACAGTACAGAAACGCTTTGGAGTTAGAATAAACTGTAACGATCACGCTCGGCATTATCAGGAATTAATAAATAAGAATGGAGAGTGTAGAAAGCACCTTGCACAAAGAAGTACTAAAAGAGAAAAGCAAATCAATAGAACTTATTAAAAAATAAAAGCCATGTACCTGAAAACACACAGCATTTGGAATAAGTCGATGAGCTGACACCAGAAAGTGATAGCAATCGGTATGACCTGGTGGGTGTCACTGAAACATGGTTAGAAGAAGATCGTGGTTGTGGAGTTAAATGCCTATGGGTACTCAGTATTCCAAAAAGGTAAATAGAAAGGAGCAGCAGGTGGAGTTGCTCTCTTAGGTAAGGATGATATCAAGGCTGTATGAGGAAATTATATTTGCATGAAGGGTGAAAAAAGCTAAATCAGTTTGGGTGGAATTGAAAAGTGAGGGAAGAAAACTCTTGGTAGGACAAAATTTTCAGCCTGACCCCATAGTGTTTCCAAAGTGTAAGGCCACTGTATAAACTCAGAAATAATGGGGGCTTGAGGGAAAGGCACAATGGTAATTATGGGTGATTTGTGTGCGCATATTGGCTAGATTAATTAACTTGGCAAGGGATGCCTCGAAGAACAATTAATAGAGCGTGTCAGGGATTGTTCCTCACAGCAGAAGAAGGGCTACAAAAACAGAAGGTGCTAACGAAGTTTTGCAGGTCTAGCAACATCTGTGAAGAAAATAAAGAGGTAGAATTTTGTGTCTGGTGAGCCCTTCTGAAGTTTTTTCACTCCTCCTCCACATTCCTTAAACTTTTGCATCCCTTGCACTGCCCCTTCTGCTGCTTCATCCCCTTCAACTGGCCATCTCCCTTTACACTCCTCTTCTACCACCCCCGCTGTATTTCACACCACTTCCCTAGTTTCATGCACTTCACCATCACACCTTTTCCCTTTTTGTCCTCCAGCTACGATGATGGAAGCTACTGATTTCCATGTTGCTATTGGTTATCAGTGAATGATGAGGTTGAAATGATCAATGCCCAATAGGAGCAAACAGGAGAGTGTGTGTTTGCCACTGTCTGATGCACTTGAAATGGGTTAGTTCTATTCCCAATGGTACAGAGTGAAGCTTCTTTCTTTCTCTCTGGCAGGGTATTTAACCATGTTGCCTCATCAAGAATCGGAAGCCCATAACTAAAATTGCTTAGAAATATTGTGAGGTCAGTGAGCATATTGTTCAAACAAACTGCGTTCTGTACTTTCACTCTTTAGTGTTTCATCTAATGTTCCAATGGCATTTGGAGTGAGATCAGAGTAAATTCTCAAGCCACAAGTTGTACTTGACTCATTGCGGCATCAAGGACCCTGAACAGAAATGTGATCAATGGGAATAGAAGAGAATCCTGCACTGGAAATGCCCTCAATTGAGCAATGGGGTAACCAATCTCTTGCAAGTTGTCATTCAAGTCACATGACATCCTGCATAGGGAGTAAATTAATGTTCCTTCTCAATAAAATGCATCAAAGAAAAAAATGCAATCACCTTACAAACAGCTCTGTGCATACATCGGCACAACTTGGATGAAAAGATTTGCAGGAATGCAGCTCTCTGTCACCTTTTCCAGGTACAAATAAAGTCAAACCTCGCTAGTGCCAGCTAAAACTCACGGATAAATGTACCCTATCAAGGTATTTTATGTTTTTATACTTTCGTCAAACGTCTCAGAAAAGTACGACCTTGCTAGATGAGTGCAACAACAGCGACATCAGAAGCAGTGAATGACATTGAAGTAACGATGCCCATCATTTACATCAGTTATTTTCAGATGTTTAATCAGTACTGCTGAATTCAAACTTTTCATGATAATTTATCACAATGCAACATGTTATTGATATTAGGGATCATTTATACAGAAACTTTACAATGTCTCATTTAATGGCCATTACCAAATACTTGAGAGCCAACACAAGTAGCAACTTCACTGTTCTGGTTCAGATCAGACAAGTTGCGAGGAAAAGGAAAATTACATAGATAAGCTGCAGAGCTGGGCTGAGAGGTGGCAAATGGAGTTTAATACAGATAAGTGGGAGATAATGCACTTTGGTAGGAGTAACCAGAAGGCAAAGTACTGGGCTAATGGTAAGATTCTTAGTAGTGCAGATGAACAGAGAGATCTCGGTGTCCATGTACACAGATCCTTGAAAGTTGCCACCCAGGTTCACAGGGCTGTTAAGAGGGCATACAGTGTTTTAGTTTTTATTAATTAAAGGATCGAGTTCCAGAACCAAGAGGTTATGCTGCAGCTGTACAAAACTCTGGTGCGGCCGCACTTGGAGTATTGTGTACAGTTCTCGTCAACACATTATAAGAAGGATGTGGAAGCTTTCGAAAGGGTGCAGAGGGGATTTACTAGGATGTTGCCTGGTATGGAGGGAAGGTCTTACGAGGAAAGGCTGAGGAACTTGAGGCTGTTTTCATTAGAGAGAAGAAGGGTGAGAGGTGACTTAATTGAAACATATAAAATAATCAGAGTGTTAGATAGGGTGGATAGGGAGAGCCTTTTTCCTAGGATGGTTGAGGCAATCACGAGGGGGCAGAGCTTTAAATTGAGGGGTGAAAGATATAGGGCAGATGTCAGAGGTAGTTTCTTTACTCAGAGAGTAGTTAGGGAATGGAACGCTTTGCCTGCAACAGTAGTAGATTCGACAACTTCCGGTACATTTGAGTCGTCATTGGGTAAGCATATGGACGTACATGGAATAGTTTAGGCTAGATGGGTTTGAGACTGTCATGACAGATCGGCACAACATCGAAGGCCGAAGGGCATGTACTGTGCTGTAATATTCTATGTTCTATGTTCTAAAAAGGAAAGCTGGATTAAAATTTATCAGATCATGCAGAATCTAAGCAGAGAGAAGCATAATTAACTTTGTGAGTCCAATATGACATTTTCAGAACAGGTTCCTTTCAGACTCGAAATGTTAATTCTAAATCTGTCTCCAGGTGTCTCTTCATCTATTGCATTTCTACAGCAATTTCTGTTTGTATTACAGATTTCCATAACCTTGACCGTTTTGCTTTTCTTGACGGGTCCAGATGTTGGACTTGGTTACATTTGGACGATATAGAACATTCCTGTTTCCATTAGAGCTGTTGTGCCAGATATACTTGTATTACACCGGAGTCTGTTTCTTTTTTAAGTTCCCAAAACAAAAAAAAACTTCTGCTCGTTCCCTCCTAAATGCATAATTTTCAGGAAATCTATTTTGATTGAATCTACATTTTAGAGATAGCTACACTTCATGAGACAATAGAAATAGATTATTCATGATGTCACAAATTGTATTCTTCACTGACAAAGCTTGTCCCCTCAGGGTCTGAACCCTTTTCCTATGTATCTCAGAATAATTACATGAAAGGTGTTGGTCACTCAGCAAATCGTCTCTGCACCTGTTGGTGATGAACTATATCCCTACTGTTATTATTCCACAATCTCCCTATAACACAAACATGTTGAAACCTTTGCCTGCTTTTAATTTTGAATATCCTGTGCAGATGTGTACAATTTATTAATCTACATACACTATGATTAATTAGAGTAAACATCATATACAATTCCCTACATCATCTTTAAAATTTTGAAGTTGTGTTCATGTTGTTGTTTGGCATTCTATTTCCCAAATATAACCTGTTTCCTTGCTTTGTATTGCATTTCGTTCTGTCATCTAGAATAAGTCTTGGTCGAATACGTGGGACATCGAGATATCGTTGCACTCCCCTCAAGTCTCCACAGTCACTGCATCCATTCAACTCTGTCTCCAAGATGACATCATATTCATTCTGTCCTTGACTCATTAATCCATGGGCTTCAATGAACGACATCATTGTAAAGTCCACCTTTGGCTGTAAACTGAATCAAAAATGTGAAAAAAAGCACAAAACATGCAATGAATAACATTGTGTGTTGAAGATACAAAGTTGCTTTATTATGGCAGTGAGAGGAACATAAAGTCAAATCCACACTTCCTCTGCATGGTTAGGGCAACGATGACCAGCGACAGTCTTTTGGTTGTGGAGGAGTGAACAGCACAGTCACAACATTTGACTTGTTTGTATTTTGAGTGGTATTGATGCAAGTGGTGACAACATTGCACATGAACAACTCAGCAGAAACATCGATCCTGGGAAAAAGAAAACATGCAACATTCTCCCTCACCAAAAACTTTTTTCGAGCATTTCGCAATGAGACATTTGACCAACAGACAACGATGTTAACAGCCAATCCAGTCCTGTTATTAGTGTGAACTGCAGATGCTATGTTGAAACGGGTTAACTGGAACTGTTTGTTCAGTGACTGTGATCGATATCAGAATCCACAGATCCTGTGTCACAGGAGGCTTTCTCTCTCCTATTCCAAGGGGGCTCCATTCAGTGTGTTATTCCATAGTATAAGTGGGAGCATCAGCTACAGCACTAACAGGGTTCAGCACCTGTAGAGAGAGGGGGAGGAGAGATCAGAGTCTGAGAACAATAGACTGGAATGTTACAACAATGGATCAGAATCTGAGAACAATAGACTGGAATGTTACAACAATGGATCAGAGTCTGAGAACAATAGACTGGAATGTTACAACAATGGATCAGAATCTGAGAACAATAGACTGGAATATTACAAAAATGGACAGGACTTAATCCTGAGGTCTTCTCTATCTTACCTGGAGTTGGTAAACATTACCAGTTCGGTTACTAGGGGTACTGATGATTATTTAGGCTGGTTACTATCCTTTTCTGGCTGTTGTTGTTGTTCCTGGGAAGTACTCTCTCTCTCTGCCCATTTATAACTTCCATAAGGCATATTCAACTCCATTGCTAATTCTATTACCTATATTTGGCAAAGATGGAACAAATTATCTTCAGTTTTAATGAAAACCTCCCTTCACTATCCATCAATTTCAGATTTGTCTCTCAGAAACGTCTGAGAACAGAACTGCTCACAACACTGAGAGTATTTTTTTCATTTCTGTCTCATGATTGTCTCAATTACCAAACCTGTCTAATAACAGCTCCATAGTATACCCACTCTTCAGCTCTGCTTTGTTCTTTTGCTGAATAAACTATGATCTGTGCCTTGGTAAATTTCATATTTTATGGTTCAAGGTCTCTTCTGACCAATCTTCCGGATACAAGTATTTTGATCGCACCTTTGCTCTTTTCTCTAAAAATACTTCACAACAGGAACATGTTAGAGCAGTTAAGTTGCTGGGTAGATAATTCAGAGGCACTGGTTATTACGCGAAATAAAATGACTCAATTCCCACCACAGTGAGGTGAAGTACATAAACTGTAATGAATAAAAATTGGAGTCAAAGCTAATTTCACTAATTGCAACGATAAAAGCAGCAACATTTTGTCTAAAAGGCTTTCTCATGTCCTCTGGTAAATAACTCTCACGTTATTCTCTGGTCTGGATAAATTGTGAATTCAGACCCACTTAAATGTCTTTGGCTCGACACTGCTGTGTGGAGTGGTCACAGTCAAGGGCAATTAGTGATAGTTAACAAATGCTGCGCTGGCCAGCGATGTTAACATCCCATGAAATAACAAAATTATCATTTAAATCAACAAAGAAAGTTGTTACAGATCTCAAACAAAAAGAAACAATGTACTGAGGAAACTGAGCAAGTTTGGGTGGCTCTGTCAAAACAAAAATAGAGTTAGCGTTTCAAGCCCACTGTCCGTCCTTAGGAACTGAAATCACCTGTCAAATATTGTGATTTATGCTGGTGATAGAGATGTTTGTTTTTTACGGGGAGAAGAAATTAGTTGAATAAACGGAGAACGAGAGAGTGAGAGAAAAAAAGAGAGCAAATAAAAGGATTCAGCTGGGATCGAAAAAAATGTGAGAATAATTACGTTTATTTTTTGCCTTTTCCCATATCCCTCAATATCGTTCCCATGCAGAAATACATCCAAGTCCCTTTTAAAACTGCGTTATGACCCCTCAGTCTGTCATCTTTGAGTGTGGCCATCTCATTTTATTCATTGTGGGTGTGGCTGGCTGAGCCAGCATTTATTTCACTTTCCTAGTTGCCCTTGAGACGGTGTTTGTGGGCTGCTTTCGTGAACCACTGAAGTCTACATACTGTAATAAATAATTCTGTCCTGCTTCATTTCTTTGAGACTTTGTAGTGATTGATATAACTGAGTGGCTGTCTTGGCTATTCCAAAAAGGCAGTTGAGAATCAATCACATTGTTGTTGTTCTGAAGTCACATGTAGGCCAGACCATGTGAGGATGACACATTTCCTTCCCTCAAGGGCATCAGTGAACCAGTTGGGTTTTTCTAATGAACAACGATGGCTTCATAGTTACACCATTCCAGATATTATATTGAATTCACATTCCACCAACTGCCATGGAAAATTGTGCAGTTACATTGTCAACCGCTTCTATTAAGAGTGGACCCATTAATATTTCAGGCCACTGGGACTGTGCAGAGATATAACGGTTTATCAACCATGAAAATAAAGTAAGGAGAGGAAGGCATTTTCACCTCTGAGAGAGTGCACCATGGATGCACCAGGGAGAGGGCAGTGCTGACGATGGCCATCAAGTGAACTGGTTTCATTGTAGAAATTTCCATGCAAGAGTGGGTGACATATCCATCATGTGCCAGAGTGTTATTCTCCAATATATTCATGCGGTGACACAGGCCAGCTTTGTCCAGCATTGGAAATGTGGTGTTCTTTCTCCATAAAGGGAGGAACAGCAAATCTTCTAGCAATAGCAGGAAACAGGTTGACCAGTGAAAATGGGGAAGTGTGGTAAATTAGAATAAAGAGGAAGTACTCAAAACACTCATTTTGTTGAAAGTTGGTAAGTGGTTGAACCAGATGAGAGATGAATTTAGAAGGTGATGGAGATAAGGGTGGAGAATTGAGTTTGCTGGATAGCTCTTTCAGAAGCTAGTATACACACAATAAGTCATTGACATCCCTAATCTCCCACATCCGACAAGAAGCCCACATTACTCTACTAAAGACCATCTTTGCACTTTAACAATCTACAGACCAAGGCAATAGCACATCTTACTGCTCTAATAAGAAACGACACTCATCTAACTTGATCCCTATGTTGTATGTTTTAAAAATGTTTAATCTAGAGACAGATCGCAAGAAAACATAGCAAGAAAAACACATGACTCCTCTATTGTAGATTTACAGCAGAGTCGGGTCAGACAAAAATAACAAATAACTGTTCCCCAGCTGTGAGCTCCCTATACTAATGTTCCTCCACGGGCAGCTATGAATTTCACTTCGTTTATTTTTCTTTGACCCAACTCAGATGTCCAGAGATAGTTGAAACTAAACAGTACAGACAATCAGCTGTTGACTGCCTGATCAGTCAGTTGTGCAGGTTTACTGATCATTTTTCACTTCCCGCCTGGTACCTGTTCTCTCAATTCCTCCAATTTTAAAGGCACCTTTGTTTTGAACCTTTTGTTTCAAAGATCCGAAACAATGCAAATGTTTATAAAACTATAATTACTGCTCCGAGAAATCAAGGAAATCAGCTTCTTCAATGAGGGTATCTCAAAAGAGGAGAACCTCTAACAGCAACAATTTTCTTCTATCCACCATCCTGGATTACACAGAATCCTTAGTGAAAAAAACACAGAAAAATAAATAACAGACAACTTGATGTTAGTTCTGAGGAAAGTGTTTGACTTTTCTTTGTAAAGAATGTGCCAAAATGATTGTTGGAGAATAATCATATGATTTGACAGAGTCAGGAAAGAGAAATCGCTATGATAAATGTGCTGGGGTTTGTGTAGGATGTTGGGTGCGACATCAACAAATGAGAAGGTTTATATGAAGTTTCAGGGGACATATGAATTTTTTGCAGACAGGTGAATGAAAAAAATATAGAACCCGTGTTAAGGGGGGAGAATATTACATGGCTTGAGAATTGGGCACATGATAGAAGGCAAGAGAGTCGGGCCCTGCTGTGGAGAGTAGGTCATTACTGAAAGAGTATCACATGTTCAGTGTTTGGACCACTGCCATTTATCAGGAAATGAAATTGTTTGGACATGGGCAAAGAACATCATCCTTCTCAGATATAACGGGAACTGCAGATGCTGGAGAATCGACATGTTTGTCGACAGTATTCACTCTCGAATACGACAATGTTGTCGAGGAGAATACTGAGAAAAAGGCTACTAGACTAGGTGGGATTGAGGTTTACAAGGAAGAGGTATTAGAAATCCTACAGACTTTGAAGATAGATAAGTCCCCTGCGCCACATGGGATTTATCCTAGGATCCTCTGGGTAGCCAGGGAGGAGATTGCCGAGCCTTTGGTATTGATCTTTAACTGGTCATTCTCTAGAGGAATAGTGCCAGATGACAGAAGGATGACAAATGTGGATCCCCTGTACAAGAAGGGGAGTAGAGACAACCCTGTAATTATAGACCAGTGAGCCTGACCTCAGTTGTTGGCAAAGTGTTGGAAAAGGTTTTAAGAGATAGGATTTATAATCATCTCGAAAAGAATAAATTGATTAGGGATAGTCAGCACGGTTTTGTGAAGGGTAGGGCGTGCCTCACAAACCTTATTGAGTTTTTGAGAACGTGGCCAAACAGGTAGATGAGAGTAAACCGGTTGATGTGGTGTATATGGATTTCACGAAGGCGTTCGATAAGGTTCCCCACAGTAGGCCATTGTACAAAATGCGGAGGAATGGGATTGTGGGAGATATAGCAGTTTGGATCAGAAAGACCTTGCTGAAAGATGACAGAGGGTGGTAGTTGATGGAAAATGTTCATCCTGAAGACCAGCTACGAGTGGTGTACTGCAAGGGTCGCTGTTGGGTCCACTGCTGCTTGTCATTTTTATAAATGACCTGGATGAGGGCGTAGAAGGATGGGTTCGTAAATTTGCAGACGACACTATGATCAGTGGAGTTGTGGATAGTGGCGAAGGATGCTGTAGGTTGCAGAGACATAAATAAGCTGCAGAGCTGGGCAGAGAGATGGCAAATGAAGTTTAATACAGACAAGTGTGAGGTGATGCACTTCGGTAGTAGTAACCAGAAGGCAAAGTAGTGGGCTAATGGTAAGATTCTTGGTAGTGCAGATGAGCAGAGAGATCTCGGTGTCTATGTACACAGATCCTTGAAAGTTGCCATCCAGGTTGACAGGGCTGTTAAGAGGGCAAACAGTGTTCTAGTTTTTATTAATAGAGGGATCGAGTTCCGGAACCAAGAGGTTATGCTGCAGCTGTACAAAACTCTGGTGCGGCCGCACTTGGAGTGTTGTGTACAGTTCTGGTCATCGCATTATAAGAAGGATGTGGAAGCTTTCGAAAGGGTGCAGAGGAGATTTCCTGGGATGTTGCTTGGTATGGAGGGAAGGTCTTACGAGGAAAGGCTGAGGGACTTGAGGCTGTTTTCATTAGAGAGAAGAAGGGTGAGAGGTGACTTAATAGAAACATATAAAATAATCAGAGGGTTAGATAGGGTGGACAGGGAGACACTTCTTCCTAGGATGGCGACGGCGATCACGAAGGGGCATAGCTTTAAATTGAGGGGTGAAAGATATAGGACAGATGTCAGAGGTATTTTCTTTATTCAGAGAGTAGTAAGGGAATGGAATACTTTGCCTGCAATGGTAGAAGATTCACCACCTTTAAGTACATTTAAGTCATCATTTGACAAGCATATAGACGTACATGGTATAGTACAGGTTAGATGGTCTTCAGATCGGTATGACAGGTCGGCGCAACGTCGAGGCCCGAAGGGCCTGTATTGTGCTGTAATGTTCTACACATTAGAGATAACAAAGTGTGGAGCTGGATGAACACACCAGGCCGAACAGCATCCTAGGAACAAAAAAGCTAACATTTCGAGCCTGGACCCTTTGTCAGAAAAGGGGGATATTGACAGGGTTCGGAAATAAATAAGGAGTGAGGACGAGGCGGATCGAAGATACTGCTTGGCCTGCCGTGTTCATCCAGCTCCACAATTTGTTGTCATCATCCTTCTCATGTTGTATTTATTACAAGGTGAAATGTTGGGAAGTGTCATTTTCGACAATGTCCTTGTTCATGAGTCACTTAAAGAATATATACAGCATAAAAATTAATCGTGACAGAAAATGTCATGTTCTTCTTCATTGCAAAATTATTTAAGTGTGATTGTAAAGACAGCTTCCTGCAGTTGTACAGTATTGTTGAGGCAGTATTTACAGTACTGTATACAGATTTTATCTCCTTTGTAAGGAATGATAACCTTACCACAGGGACAGTGCAAAGGAGTTTCACAAGCCTGATCCCTTGGATTATGGTACCATGGGGTCAGTGTGAAAGAAATGTGTGTTGATTCTGTGGTGCTGTGATAGAAGAGTTGACTGCATTGAAAACACAGTATTGTGGACTAATACTCATTATGTCCAAAAAGACATTGATCGTGTGACAATTAGAATGCTTTTGTTTTACGTGAGACACATCTCTGTGGAGCACCCATGTTATTTGAAAGATAGCTGTAGGCTCTGAATGAACTCTTAACATATTAAGTTGCAGTTGGTGTGTGACTCTGAGCTGTATGCCAAGTTGTTCACAAACCAGCAGCCATAATGCTATATGTCTAAAAGAGTTTGCCATTCCCACCAGTTAGGAAATCAATCTGTCTTCTGGGACATGAAAGATGCCTCCATGAGGCTTTGCACAATCCATCCACTGTCCCTCCTAACCATCAGCAAGCCAGATTAAAATAACCGGTCTGAGGAAGGGTCACCAGACCCAAAACATTAAATCTGTTTTCTCCTTCACAGATACTGCCAGACCTGCTCAGCTTTTCGAGCAAATTTGTTTTTGTTCCAACGTTAAAGTAACATTTGTATACCATTAGCAATGGCGCCAGGAAAAACCACAAGGAGCAGTCTATCTGCGCATTCCCTGCTTCATTGGTTTGTCATGCTGGGCCATCAAAGACATCCTTCTATTTCTGTTTATGTGACATGAGTGATGGAATGGCCAATTCCTGGTCCCAGGGAAGAGGTTCAAGCACCTGATTGTGTACCCTGGTACCTGTTTAACACCTCGATGTGCTGACTAGACTCCTTGTCTTCCTGAGTAATAGGCGGGAGAGAGTGAATGGGTTGTGCCTCTTATTTTCCAATAGATTTGATGGGCTGAATGGCTCCCTCCTCTTCCTCCGAAACTGGCATGAGGTGCAGGATAAACTCCTCTTTTATTACTGTGGAAATGAGCACTGTATAGCAATACTGTTACATGAATATTACCGACACTTCAACAGCATAAGCTTGAATGTTGTCTTCCTGCACATGTACACAGACTGCTTCAGGAACAGAGAGATGGCAATTTTTTTGAACAATGTGAGATGATCAGTGAACATTCCCACTTGTTATCTTCTTTTGGGAGGGGAAGTCTTCAATGAAGCCGCTGTCGATGTTTATGTTGAGGAAGCGACACTGAGGTTTCCTGCTGAGATATCCTGGGACAGAGAGGATTGATGCCCACCAATCACAAACGTCGTGCTTTGTGCAACAGATGACTCCAATAAGTTGGGCATTCAAAACACATTCCTTGAGCTCAATTTTTTTGAGCTCTTTAATACCATTCTCAGAGAGGTTAGTGATGTTCAGATCTTCTATGTTCCAGAGCGTCAGGGGAGCTGAATCACAGAAATGTTTGCAAGTAAGGGTGAGGGATTGTTGATGGATTTGGACACATCAGAGAGTTAAGGGCTACAAGCAATTGTGAATGAAAGAAGAGATGATGACTAGAGCAGATCAACCCTGATCTAATTGAAAGGAAAGACAGGTTTGGGGGCTGAATATCCAACTCCTGTTTATGGTGTTCTCATATTTTGTTATTGGAAAGTGAACGGCTGTTATTTTCCTGGAAGTGTGTTCAGGAGTGTTGCAGTCAGGGAGACAATAGGATTTTTTGGGTGCACTATGGTGGGGATCAGGGTGGAAGTGCTGCTGTATTCATAGGTAATCTGGATCTACCACATAATCAACAAACGGAGACAGAGATATTCTGCAAAGGGAGATGAGGGGTGTCTGTGTCAGACCAGCACCCACTGTATTTTTTTCCCAAGAATATTTCCACTAAACCATGTGTGACAGTCTTCAAGAGCGGAAGTGTCTCTGTTTAGATTCATTGAGTTACATGAGCAAGTGGTTTCCAACTGCTCCTGAGTAACAGCTTTGTGGGGTGGAATGGAATGTGGGGACATTGGACTGAGGAGCAAGATTGGCACATTAGACACTTTGTCCCTGGTCCACCAGAAACTAAGGTCATGGCCTAAGTGTTCTCAACCGCACTTTCCCATCTGCAGTTCATTATCCTTGACTCACGTTTCTGATAAATATCTAACTAACACAGTTTTGAATAAATGCAAACACACAGATACCACAGACTCCTGGGGAAAACAATTCCAACTTAAAGGGCCCCTTGAGAATTTCTCCTCACCCCTCTTCAGACCGAATAGGACAGTCACTGTTATCAAGTCTAGTCGCGTTCCTCCATTGATCATGACAAATTTTTAAACGTAACCAGCTTGGTGAAACGGCCAACGAAAGAGGTCTCAGACTGGGTTAATTTCAGCGTTAGGGACAATTCAGACAGTTGTCTTAAATTTGCAAAAATAACTGGTATTTTATCAAAGCAAAGTTACTCAAGCTACGATGGAATGATAATTGTTAAACAGTTTAGTCACTGAAATAAATATACATCAATATTTATGTGTCTGTAAATACTGGGACACACAGAAATGCACACATACAGGGATGCACACATACATGGACTCACACACAGCCGTTGATAGATACATAGTACAAACGTGTTTGTGACAAACAGAAATAATTACAGAATATCAGTTTGTAAGAGTTCTGTCAAACAACAGCTTAACTCATGGCAAAAGAAAAAAAATGTGATGGATCCAAATGTTACATAGAACATAGAACAGTACCGCACAGTACAGGCCCTTCGGCCCATGATGTTGTGCCGGGCAATTATCCTAAACCAAAATTAAAATAAACTAACCTACATGCCCCTCAATTCACTGCTGCCCATGTGCATGTCCAGCAGTCACTTAAATGCCACTAATGACTCCGCTACCACATGTTGTTCTGACACTGAAGTTATTTGCTCACACAAGTCACAAACAATGAGGTTTCTTCATGGAATAGTTGAATTTGGCTGAATTTCATTTGCTTTATGCAGCTGAGAGATTCCAGTGAATCCTCAACAGGAATCCACCATGAGCGGCAACGATGACTGACAGGTTTTATGCTCTCACACATTGCTGTGAGGAGGAATAAAGAAAGAGAGGCTGCAATTTGTTGCTGCTTCTCTGGCAGGGTACATTTTCTCCTCTGAATTCAAATATACAATGACAATATCTGACCACCAAACTGGACCATGTGAGATCTGCTTCAACATTCTCTGCACTGTCGGATTCCACGACTGTTCCTTGCTCCTTGTAGGAACAACTAATCTTAATTTGAAGATATGTTCATTTGTGTCTGACTAATGTTCGTACAATAAATTTATGTCTTAATAATACCCGTGTTAAAATGAATACATTGCTCTCATAAAACTGAATCCTCAGTTTCAGTCTCTCAAACAAGCGGAAACATCCATCACCTATGCATCTGATACACTCTCCTCAAAATCTTACGTGATACAGTATGAACATCTCTCATTCTCAGGCCTGAAGTGCTGTGACCTTGGAGAGGTTTGTAAAATTTTGAGGGACTTTGCTACAGTGAAAAGTCAAGGTTATTTTTCTCTGGTGAGGGTGTGCAAAGCTAGAGCGCATAAATTTACTGAGAGATGGGGAAGATTTTAAAGTGACCTCATGGGTAACTGTTTCACACAGAGTGTGTTGCGTGTAAACAATGAGCTGGTAGCGGAAGTGATGGAGATTTGTACAGTTGCAACATTTAAAAGGCACCAGGATGGGTACATGAATAGGAATGGTTTAGAGGGTTTTGGGCCTAATGCTGGCTTGTGGAAATACATCAGCTTGGAATTTCCGGTCAGCACGGACAAAATGGGCCAAAGGATCTGTTCCAGATCTGTATGACTCGTTCACTCGACAAGGTCTTCCTTCCAGGAATGAGAAATGTGAAATGACTTTGAAAAGCTTCTGAAGCAATAGCATTTTGTTTTCAGTGTAGAGAATTGTAACTACATGGAATATATCAGGTGTGGTCTCAGTAATGCCCCTTACAGATGCAGCAAAACAATTCGACGATTATACAGATAGCTTTTGCATAGAACAGCATCATTCCATACACTTTCCTAATCACTGGCTACGTGCGCAGACTAACATTATATGATTCATGTGCCAGAACTCACAAATCCCTCTGCACCACCTTGTTCTGCGAACTCTTTCCATTTACACACTTTATTGTTGTTATATCCTTCTATCACAGCACAGACATCCCCAAAACCAACATTATGCTATTTCCGCTGATGGTTTGCACACTATATTTCCCTGTGTTTATATCCCATTGCAGACTCTTTACTGCCACAGTCGATCTTATGAATGACCGTCTTGGTGGATGAGCTAACTGACCTCCAATCCAATCAGTTCCTTGATTTGGATTATAAATCATTGAAGAATCACACTGAGCCCTGAGGCACTCCACCGAGTTACAGTTTCATAACCTCAAAATAAACATTTATCCCTGCTGGCTATTGCCTGGTAGTTACCCTGGGTTCCCCTGTTCCTGTGTATCAGCCTAGAAAGTTTGCATGGACTTGTCCTGTGCAGTGTAATGTACTCAAAGGGCAGGATGATTTCATTCTATTTTTGTGTAAATCATTTGAGGGGAAGGAGGGTTGCAATGACCCTGACTGGCTGTTTGGTGTCTTTCTCTACCTCTGAAACAGCGTCGAGGAGTTGAGTGAGAGAACAACACGTGAGTTAGGGGCAACAGTTCGCCATTCAGCTTCTCGATCCTGCTGCACCATTCAGATTGCTCATCGCTGTTGTGATTGTGGCTGTGCACCCCATTCCTACCTGTTACCACACACATTAATTCTATTGTTCAACAAGGTCAGTGGAACTCAGGCTTGAATGTTTTCAGTAAACAAGTCTTCCCTGCTTCTTGGGGAGGAGAACACCATAGATCACACAGTCCTAAAGATAAAGCATCATTCTTAACTCAGTCTGAAATGGGAAGGCCTTTGTTCTGAAAATGCATTCCCATCAAACATATCACTACTCTTTTGAGGCACAAGAACACATCAATTAGGAACAGCTGTAGATCATTCAGCCCCTCAAACCTGTTAACATTTCCATTAACTGACTTCAATCAAACACTTATCAAATGTAACCTTCAATGTACTCACAGGAAGGCAAGACCAAGTACCATAAAATACCTTTAGAAATTGGAACAGAATTAGAACCACTGGGCCTGTCAAGTCTGCTGTGCTGTTTGATCATGGCTGAATTGTTTCTCAACCCCATTCCCCTTCCTTCTACAACCGACCAGTGTTCCTATTATTAATGAAAAACATATCCATCTCTGTCTTAATGACACCACTGTGTCTGTGTGTATGGGTTTGTTGATGTGTTTGTATTTGACTGTGTGTCCATATCTCTGTGTGTATATGTTGTGTGCATTACTGCATGTATCTCTGTCTGCATCTTTCTGCAACGAGGTCACTTGTGTTTGCAGGAAATTCATTGAAATTGGAGTAAAATCCGCCCCATTCTTTCACTCTGTCTGTGACTGTTGTGTTTACAGTTTCACAATGTCTCCCCCTGCTGGCCTCCCATGCCACTACACAGTTGACAGCTTTCTTTCAGACGGCATCAAACATTGTCAGGTGAAGCATCCTTCGGTTCAGTTCGTAACATCCCCCCATCGACAGTGTTTCCCACATCTCATCCCTCAGACGCCGCTCCCCACAATAGCAATCAAAACAGAATCTCCCTCGTCCTCATGTCCCATTCCACCAACCTCTGGATTCAATGCACCATCCTCTGACACTTGTGCCATCGGCAATCCAACACCACCACCAAGGATATTTTACCATCCCCAGCCTTATCTGTTTTCCAGCGGGACCAGTCTCTCTATGACTCCCTTGTCTGTTCCACATTTGCCTCCAGTCCCACCACACCTGGCACTTTCCCCTGCAACAGCTGTTATTGCTACACCTGCCCCTACACTACCCCATTCACCCCCATCCCAGGCCCCAAGAAGACATTGCACATTAAGCAGATGTTCACCCCCACATCTGCTAATATGGTATACTGCACACACTGTTCCCGTTGTGTCCTCCTCTCCATCGGGGAAACCAAGGGGAGGCTGGGGTCCACTTTACGGAATACCTACACTCGGTTCAAACCAAACAACTACACCTGTCATTCACGAACCATTTCAACTCCCCCCTCCCATTCCTCAAATGATATTTCAATTCTGGGACTTCTGCAGTGCTACAACGATGCTAACAAAGGTTGCAGGAATAGCAACTCATATTCCACTTGGGAACCCTGCAGCCCAATGGTTTCCATGTGGATTTCACCAGCTTCAAAATCTCCCCTCCCCCTGCCGCATCCCAAAACCAGCCCAGCTCGTCTCTGCTTCCATAACCTGTCCTTCCATTAACCTATGCCCTCCTCCCACATCAAACCGCACCTCCATTTCCGACCTACTAACCTTATCGTGCCCCCTTGACCTGTCTGTACTCCCAGGACTGACCTATCTTCTCCCTACCTCCCCACCTCCACTCACCTTTACTGGTTCCATCCACGCCCCTTTATCCTGTCTGTCTCCTCTCCACCAATCTTCTTCTGTATCCATCTTCTATCCGCCTCCCCCTCTCTCCCTATTTATTTCAGAACCCCTTTCCACTCGCCCATTTCTGAAGAAAAGCCTGGCCCCAAAACATCAGCCTTCCTGCTCCTCTGATGCTGCTTGGCCTGCTGTGTTCATCCAGCTCGCCAACTTGCTGGATCAAACGTTGTGAATTGCTTACACTGTACAGGATTTTGTTTTTTTTTCTGATAATGCCATTTGAGGCACAGAGTAGTTTCATCCAATAACTAGCGACATTGTTCCTGACTTATTACCATCGGGTCTGTTTTAGAACTTTCAATCATTTCCCATTTTCAGTTTGTAAGAGTTCCGTACAAAACCTCACTAGCTCAAGAGCTTAGAATAAAATTCAATTCATCTCCACGCAAAATAGTTCACACAGAGTTGTTTGGATACAATTACAGTGAAAATACTCATTAATGTGTACACGAACAGTCACGAATAATGTCCAAACCCAAATCAATTCCACATTGCAGGTAGGGCAGAGATATTTCTCTACATGAGCTTTTCCGACTCTTAAGGACCTCAGTACAAATGTATTCCTCCCGACACTAGCCTTGTATCTGTGTGTCTCTGCGTGTATGGCTCTGTTGATGAGCTGTCAGTTTATGTAGTGCCCTGAGCAGCTGCCCTCCTGCTCTCCCTCACAGACTGACTGAACCCCTGTTCACCTTCTGTTGCCCTTGGTGCATTATGGAGTATAGGCCAGCAGAGGGAGACATTGCATCACATTATACACCAAAGAGGATCGCCAGATCCGCCACGCCCACAGGCACACACGCAGACACAAACATGGAATTACACGGACAGCCATAGATGCGCAGACACTAATACAGAAACTCAGATATACCAGCTAATGCACTGAAATTTATACGCATGCAGGGAGTCCGCCAACATTTATTCTGTTCCGTGATGATTTTCTCAATATTTCACTCAATCTATCTGGTGTGTGTCAATATTTCTGATGCTCTGTGGTGAGTGTGTCAGTATTTCTGTGTGGAGTGTGACTGTATTACAAATTCAGTGCCTGCAGATACCAAACCTAGAAGAATTGTAAAGTATGTGAACGACAGTGTGGAACACAAACAGGATAGAGACAAGTTGGTATCATGTTCAAGTATATGGCAGATGAATGCCAATTCAGAATACTGTGAGGAGACACACACATTCAAGGCTAGAGTCGGGAGGATTGCATTTGTAGTGAGGTCCTTAAGAGTCGAAAATGCTCATGTAGAGAAATGAACATTGAAAGACAATATAAAAGCGGCTGAACCGTAATAAAATGGGTGCAGGATCAGAGGGTCCTCTATGCATATGAGCACAGATTATTGAAAAATTCAGGACAAGTAACACTGAAGAGGGCAGCACAGTGTTGCTGCTGATTGGCCAACTTGGGAAGATCTGCATCAGTGCAGTCACTGCTTCCAGAAGATGTTTTGTGGAGGGGCTGTTGTGCAGGGAGCAGCCTGGGAAGGTGAGTGAGGGAAGTTGTACTTTGAGTATTTGCAGTGAAAAGTAAAGTTAAGTGTTTAATAAGTTTTCTTGATTGGGAATAGAAATATCAGTCAGTGGGGTTAAGTGCTGAAGTTGTGAGATGTGGGAGATCTGTGACACTTCCAGTGTCTTCGATTACTACATCTGTAGGTAGTGAATCCAATTGCATTCCTCACAGACTGTGCAGATAGGTTGGAGCTCCCATCTGATGCAGCTGGGAGCACGACGGTGGCATGAATCATAATAGACTATCGTTTTAAGATGTGGTGACCCAACGTGCAGGCAGATAGATGGGTGTGTGCTAGAAACAGCAGGTAGCTAGTACAGGAATCCCAACAGTCATTCCCCCTCTCTCGAACAAGTATATCATTTTGGATACTGTTGTGGGGGTGAACTTTCGTGGAGTAAAAACAGCAGCAGACAGACTGGTGGTATCACGGCTGGCTCTGTTCTTAAGAAGGGAAGAACAAAAAGCACGACAGCAGTAGTTATCTGGGACTTTATAGTTGGGGATACAGGTAGGTCCTTATGTGGATGTAAAAGACACTCCTTAATGGTGTGTTGCCTCCCTGGTGCCAGGGTCCAGGATGTCTCTGAACGGGCAGTAAGTATTCTGAAGGGAGAGGGTGAACAGCCAGAGTTTGTGGCAAATATTGGTACAAATGACACGTGTAGGATGAGTCATGAGGTCCTGCAGCAGCAGTTCAGGGAGTTAGATAGAAAGTTAAAATAAGTAGGACCTCCAAGGTTGTAATCTCGGGATTACTCCGTGTACCACGTGCCAGTGAGGCAAGAAATAGGAGGATAGTCCAACTCAACACGTGGCTAAACAAGAAGGATGGATTGCATCTGAACCGCGAGGACACAAATATTCTGGCTAGGAGGTTTGCAGGTATCAGTTGGGAGGATTTTAATTAGCTTGGCAGGGGTGAGGGAATCAATGCAAAGTGAATGGACTGAAAGGTAACTAGAGAATAGGGCCAGTAAGAGTCAGAGAAAGAACAAACTGGGTGTGGTTGCTGATCAAAGTGGATTTAGTAGATTGAAGTTCACGTGTTTCAAAGCAAGAAGGGTAACAGTGAGGGCAGAAGAACTGAGAGCTGTGATTACTACTTAGACATGTGATGTTGTTGCTATTAGAGAGATTTGGTTAAGGGATGGACAGGATTGATAGTTTAACGTTCCAGGATACAGATGTTTCAGACGAAATTGAGGGTGATAGTGAAGGGATGGGACAGTTGCATTACTTGCTAAGGGGAATATCACAGTTGTACCGCGGGGAGGACACCTCGGATGGCTCATACAGTGACGCAATATGGGTAAAGTTCAGGAACAGGAAAGGTGAAATCACAAGGTTTGGGGTTTACGATAGACATCCCAACAGCTAACACTAGATAGAAGAACAGGTACATAGCCAGGTTTTGGCAGTCTGTATAAGTAATAGGATTGTTGCAGTAGCGGATTTTAACTTCCCATATATTGACTGGGGCTCACTTAGTGCTTGGGGCTCGGATGGGAGAGTTTGTAAGGACCATCCAGGGAGGCTTCTTGAAACATTATGCACATAGTCCAACTAGGAAAGGGGCCGTACTGGAAGTAATATTGGGATATGAACCCGACCAGTTGGTAGATATCTAAGTAGGGGAGTAGCTCAGAAAGAGTGATCGCAGTTCAGTAAGCTGAAGGGTAATGATGGGTAATATATGTGAATTATCAAGTGAGGGTGCTAAATTGGGTAAAGGCTAATTGTAACAACATTAGGCAGGAACTGAAGAATGTAGATTGGGACAGATATTTGAGGGAAAATTCACAGCTGGTATGTGGAAGGCTTTCAAGTTTAAATTGTTGGGAACCCAGGGCAAGCACGCTGCTGCTAGGATGATGGATAAATATGGCAAGTTTAGGGAACCTTGGATAACGAGAGTTATTGTGAGTCTAATCAAAATGGAGAAGGACGCGTTTTTTAAAGCCAGGAGGCTGGGAATATACAAAGCAAGGATGGAATTCAAGGAAAGATCAAAGCAACTTAAGTGAGGAGTCAGGAAGGCAAAGAAGAGGTCACGAGAAGCCATTGACGAACAGGATTAAGGAAAATGCCATATATACACACAAAGTGCAAGAGGATTGTGCTACTCAAGGACAGGGAGAGGTGTGGTCCACTCTAGGACAGGAAAGGGAATTTATATGTGGAGCTAGAGAAATATGACGAGGTATTAAATGAATACTTTGCATCACTATTTACCATAGAGAAGGACTTGGTGGATGAGTCTGGGGAATTATGTGTAGATAGTTTGGGTAATTTGAGATTAAAAAGGTAGCGTTCCTCAGGAATCAGTGTTGAGACTTTTGTTATTTCTAATATATGTAAATGATTTGGAGGAGAAAATAACTGGTCTGATTAGTAAGTTTGCCGATGACACAAAGGTTGGTGGAATTGCGGATAGCGTTGAGGATCGTCAAAGAAAACGGAAGGCAATAGATCGTTTGGTGTCTAGACCAGTGATTTCTCAGATAGAGTTTAATCCAGAAAAAATGTGATGTAGTGCCTTTTGGAAGTTGTAATCCAGATGGAAAATATACAGCAAATGGCAGAACCCGAAAGTGCACTGATAGGCATTGGGATCAGTGTGTCACTAAAAGTGGCTACGCAGGTGGGATAGGAAGTCAACAAGGCATATGGCACGCTTGCTTTCATCGGCCTGGGCATTGGGTTTAAAAATTGGCAGGTAATGTTGCAGCTTTACAGAACCTTAGTTCAGCTGTATTTGCGTTCAATTCTGTTTTCCAAGCTGTCAGAATGACTTTGTGGATTTGGAGAGAGTAGAGAAAAGACTTACCAGGATGTTGCCTGGTATGGATAGCATTACCTATGAGGAGAGATTGGAGAAACTTGGGTTTATCTCTTTGGAACGACGGAGGTTGAGGGGTACCCTGATGGACTTACACCAGATTATGAAGGGCATGGAAAGACTGGACGGTCAGAAGCTTTTTTTCCCAGGATGAAAGAGTTAGTTACCAGGGTCTGTGGGATTTCATTTAACGGTGATGCACGAGGCAGGTTTTTTGCAGAGAGAATGGTAGGTGACTGGAACTCCATACTGGGGGAAGCAGTGGAAGCAGATATTACAGTGACTTTTAAAGGGCATCTTTGCAAATATATGAATAGGATGGAAATAGAGGGATACAGTCCCCGGGAGAATAGGGGATTTTAGTTGTGACAAGCAGTGTGGCGGTGTCGGGTGGGAGGGCCGAAGCCCCTGTTCCTGTGTTGTAATTTTCTTTGTTCTTTGCGAGTGGGGTGGGTAATGAATCTGTCAGATTCATTGATTGTCATTAAAATTATATATTAATTAAAATTGGGTATTAATATGTAGTAAAAATCTTGGGTTACGAGCAGGACAGGCAAATCATTGTAAGCCAAGGATGGGCAGACCAAAAAGACTTAGACAGAGGCAGACAGGTTGCAATGTCCTGGCATGTGCTTGGCAAGACCAACATTTGCCCAAGATCAGCATCATTTGAGGCGAGAGAGTCCATTCATTAGTCCAGCAATGGTCAGGAAGAAGCTGTTCCTGAGCCTACATGTGTGTGCATGTGTTCAGGCTTCGTCAGCTACTGCCTGATGGAATAGCCTGTTGAAGAAAATCACTGGGATGTGAATGGTTATTGATGAAGTTGGCAGCCTTTCCACGGCAGTGAGTGTGTAAATGGAGTCCATGGATGGAAGTTTGGATTCTGTGATGGTCTGATCTGTACACACCATCTTCTGCCTTTTCTTACAACCCGATACAGAGCAGCTGCCAGACCAGGTCATTATGCATCAGGACAGTATGCTTTCAATGGTGTTTCTGTAGAAGTTGCTGAGGACCTTATAGACATGCAAAAACTCCTGAGCCACCCAAGGAAAAAGAGATGTTGTTTTGCCTCCTTGGCTGTCATATTTACGTCGGACGTCCGGGACTGGTTGTTTGTTATTGTCGTTCTGAGGAACATGGCGCTCTCTGCTCTCTCAAACTCAGTTTAATTGATACAGATGGGGCCGACTTCAATATTTGGCTTCAATATCTGAGCTGTCTGAAGAAGGAGGTGTTGCATGGATCCTCCAATCTCCTTTCCTGGGAGGAGGAGGAGACGATGTGCTGTGAGCCCACCCTCCAGCCCATCAAGACCATGCAGACACCATCTATACCAGCTCACTATAAGAGAGAGATGGCATCAGGGACACAACTGCAAGCAGTGCCAGGTGGAAATGCAATTGAAAGTGGGTTTAAAGTAAGCATTACCCTTCATTGAATATCGCTCCTCGTTGGGATGTAAATGTTTTGTAACATCCACACGAGTTGTTGTCATTCTCTCCGGCTCATACCAGGATTTGCTCCACATGATGTGGGGGCAGGAGTGTGAGGGAACGGATGTCAGGCACTCCACTACCTCTCTTGCACATTTCTATCCTATTACAGTACAGGCTGTTTCTTTTGGAATGAAAGCAAGAGAGACAGTGTGTGAGGGTGAAAGTGGGTGGCCCTGCTGTTAGCACTGGTAGAGGTCGGGTTTGGGATGCAGGAAATGGTGATGTGTTCGAAGTGAGTCAATTGACAATGTTGAATCCATGGACTGTGTGTTATTAATGTCAAGGATGTAGCTGATCCAAGACTGAGAGAGAGTGAGAGAACAATAGTGGGAGGGAAGAGGGAAGGTGCTGCATGCAGTAGTGAGAGTGGTGAAGCATGAGCCTTGTTCGGGTATGGGTGCGAAAACAGATATACAATAAGAGTGAGGGAGGAGATATAATACAGTGGCACTCTTCCTGGCAGAACAGAGAAAGTTATTGATGCTTTCCCTGCACTGCTGGACAGTTCTTCAGACCACATATACTCCATTGAGCTGAATGGTGTGCTCAGACGATTCTCGCTGGGTCTGTTGGTGTGGACTCCTCTGGAAAGAGAATGGTTCTCCAATGCCCTAGCCCATTCACAAAGACCTCCGTGCCCCTGTCAATGAATTATATTGTTGTTGTCCCTTAACAGCCAGGCTGCAGCAAACTGACCACGGCAGCACTGAAAGCACAAAGCTCAATCATGTGTCCATTGGCATTTTAAAGATGGCATCTGTGCCAGCGATCATGGAACATCCAGGAAAATCTGGCAATGGGAAGTAGCTTCAGCAATGATGGTTGGGAAAATCGGGCTGGCATTGACTGAAATGACTGCCATGGTGTGGGGTAGGTCTATCATCAATAGAGTACGATAAGATAGCACCAGAAAACAGGCTTGGCCTCGCAGAGCGAAACCATCCATCAAACCCAATGTAAATGACACTGCCATATTGAGGCTCAAGAGACTGAATGGCTTCTTCCTGTTCCATTGTAACTGGGTCAAGAGGCTGGGTTGCTTCTTGTTGCTCTGTAACAGTCTTGAGAGGCTGGATGGCCTCCTCCTATTCCTGAGTAACAGAATATAAAGTCTGTATGGCTTCCTCCCGTCTCTCTGTAACAGACCTACAACATGAAATGATGCAGCAACTCGTGTGCTATGAACAGCCATTAAATTCGATCTGATGGAATCCCTCCCTTCTCAGTTGCAAAAACACAAGGAGCACAAAGAGCGATCATCTCTCAGTAACACCTTGTACAGCTGCAGTAACACTTCTCTATGTTTTGGATGATTCCCTTTGCAAAATGTGGCAACGTTCTAACTGTCCTCATCTCCAAGTGGTAATCAGCTAGTGAGGGCTGAATGGCCTCCTCCTGGCCCCTCTAGCAGGCACACTGGGTCAGAACTGCCTCCTCCCGTTCCAGAGTAACAGTTTCAATGTACTGCATGATGGGACAAGGTTATGAAAGGATTTGATAATAGGGCACTGAAATCTAGGAGCAACATTACACAAAGTCAATGAACAATAAATATTGTTACCCTGGGTTATGGTCACGAGAAATTTCCCCATCAATTATGCAACTGGTCTGTTATTTTATCACTACCTCATTTTATAAACAGGGTGAAACATGTACACCTGTGCAGTGCTCTGGCACTACTTCGAATTACAAGGAGGAAGGATTAAAAGGATTGCAAGATTTATGGTCCATCCATCAGTAACCATCATACATTCCATCCAGACTGAGTAAATATTCCCTTTTACTGTGGTATGAAAAGCGATGTGATGAATGGGAAAACTGAACCTGATGTTCAGTGACTATGATTAATGTTAGCCTCCATGGATACTAATTATCTCAGTGGACGGTTTCGATCTTTTAGTGATAAAAGGGCTTCTGTTAATATGTTATCCCACAGTATGAACAGAAGCACCACCGACAGCATGAATAGGGATTAGCAGTGGCAGAGAGAGGGAGAGGATAGATCAAAATGGGGGACCATTAGGCTGGAATGTTCCAACAATGGATCAGAATCTGAGACCAATAGACTGCAACATTGCAACAATTGACAGGAGTTTATCGCAGAATGTTTTGTATCTTCCTACATATAATGATGATATGTCATTATCATTGCTGATTCTGTTTCAAATTCTGAATATTCAAAGTTTTTTTTTTCATTATCCTATCCTGGCAAACGTTCTTGTATCTGACAGGCCTTACTTTCCAGCTATCATTTCCATAACCGAAACCAACTGTACTAGTGTTCTTTTCATCTACTGCTCACTCCATGCTACTGCTATTGTTCCTGTTGAGATTCTGAATAAAAAAAAACTCACTTTACAAACCACTAACTGTATGATCTAACTTATCACTCTCTCTCTCTCTCTCTCTCTCTCTCTCTCTCTCTCTCTCTCTCTCTCTCTCTCTCTCTCTCTCTCTGTCTGCTTATGGAAGTGTCCCTCGTGGGTCTCGATGCTGACCGACACAGTTTTAGCTTTGAACCACAATTCATTGTATCACTGTCCTCGATATCTTAATATTGGGAGATTGGAGGTCACTATATTCTGTTCTGATTCCAAACTCTACTTCGTTACTCTGACTCCATCCCATCCCTGACCAATATCTGAGGCTGGGACAGATGAGTCACAACTCTGTAGATCCCTCCGACTGTGAATTGATTCCTGACACATAACCTGACCATTCCTCTTTTAACTTCCATCACCTCTAGAATGTACTTCATTGTTTCAAACCATTTGCTCTTTGATTCATGAGCGGTGAAATACAGTCTTAATGATGCCAATAACCTGCAGGTGACTTGCCCATCTTCAAACCTGCAGAAGCAAATCGAAGTCAAGACTTCATGGCTCATATCCAAATAAAATCCAAATCCTGTCTATCTATAATTCCTGTGACCACTAATCTATGTTGTTGTTCAGTCTGGTAATGCCTTTGTTTTAATATTCTCAGCAAATCATCACACCTGTTCATGAATCCTCCCCTGTTCTCTCTCTTTGTCAATTACCCAAGCCTCTGACAGTTGTTCACTTTTCACCTGATTTTCTCTGATCCTGTTCTGTTTCAGCAAAAAACTTTCACGTCTACTTCCTCTCTACCCCAGCCATTACACACAGCACAGACACATAACCCATCGCCTTGTTTTGTGGCAATGGAGAAGTAGAGACACATATTTATAGAAGCACCTCCACTAACATTTCAACAGGAAACAGTCAGAAGCCCCTTAGCTGCAAGATGCCCAGCCCTTTTCAATTCTCAAGAGGCATTTCTCGTTCTCCTGGCTGCATTATAAGTTAGAGAGGTAGACACAGACATTCTGTGGACAGGCGAGGACCATGTTTCAAAGTTGTGTCTCAAAGCGGCTGAAACCCCTGTCCAACATGGAGCACCACATGGGAAAGACTGGGAAGCGAATAGCAGCCTGCCATATGCCATTACATTGTTTTTGAGCTTCACAATGTCAACACTCAGGACACTAAGGAGCCAAAAACCAAGGCCAGGGAAAGTTACAGAGGGACAGAAAAAAATCACATTAAGGATAGAAATGATTTATACCAGACACCATCAACTGAGACAAGATGACAGCCCAGAATGGAGAAGTGCACAGACTATGTTAGTTCATTGTTCAGTAAACTGGGCTATCTGCCCTGCATTACAAACCTTTGCCAGTATAGTGGCACTGTACCTGCATTAGATAATTGAACAGCATGGGGAAATTTGTAGTCTATGCTGTGAGTGACAGGAAATGGGGCTCCCGAAAATATATTTCTCTATAACGTCATTGCACCAGAACAAGGCAAGGGGTTCTGAGAGCCTCTGATCAGGGTAATGCAGGCTTAAGATGTGAAAATCTTTGTTTTGAGAGAGAAGACACATGGAGGAAATCATTTTTAAAATGACCAACTGGCAGGGGTTTGGATCATTGACAGAGAGGGACTGAGGGCCATTTCGTGGACAGGTGTTATGAGGGGTTGGAGAATATTAAACTAAAGGCATTTCCAGACTCATGAACGTTCTATATCAGTGAGCAGAGGAATGGTGGGGGGGTGAGGAAATGGGATTTTGTGCTATATCCGAAATGAATCATGGAGTATCGACTAAGATTTGCTGTGGTTGTTTCCCTCGCTGAGCAAATTCATTAATCTGCAGACATTTTATTACCCTGCTAGTGAACACCATCAGTGCAATCTCCGGGGAAGCATTGTTATATTTTCCCGCTAGCTATTTAAAACCTGGGGTCTGTTGGAATTGATTACGTCATGTGCAATTTTTCTTTGCAGTGGTGTGTATACCGAGCCTCGAGTGAACCAACCACAGCATCCGCAACCCGAGCTACAAATCTGCTCAAGAACCTTGGATTCAGATTTGCTTCTGCTGTCTTGACGCTGGTAGTGCCCGCAGATTTTTCACATCTTTAATAGTATTTCACTGCTCAAAGTTGAAATAGCTAATGGGGTGACCCAGGAAAGTATATTCTGGAGGTGTTTGTAGTTAAAATTAGGAGGGGCAGAGGAACTGAAGGAAGTCTCACTCTATTAATGGTTGCATTGTTGCCATGCACAGTACGCCATGTTGGTGAATGCCCACTGCCCTGGCAGTGTCCACAGAATCTTCATTCCGAAGCGGACAACCATTCCCATTGTCTTTGCGTCTCCACATCGCAACAAACGATTGCATCTTGTGTAAAGCGTACCCCCATGATGTATGGTTCAATATACTCGCCCCTTCACAACTCCACACCATCAACCAACTACATCAAAATAGCCCATGTGTACACAAAGCAATGGAGCCGTGGAGAACCTCAAGTAGAAGTCTATCAGGGATCAAGAAATATGATCAAGACAGATTTATCCCGAGTGTCTGCTTCCTATTGATAACCACTCCTCCCCCATTTCTGTGTAGCACATTCGAAGGGCTGAATAAGAACGATAATATCAGTGAGCCTTTCAGACCCTCCAGCCTGCTCCAGCATTTAATACGAGCATGGCTGATGTCATCTTGGCCTCAGTACCAGTTTCCTGCCCGGTCTCCATAATCCTTCATTTATCCAATGTCCCAGCATCCACTGCATTGTGATGTTGTGAATTATACAAATTAACAAACCATTGACAGAAGTTCTTTCCCCTCATCTCCATTTTAAATCTACCCTGCATTATATGAAAACAATGGTCTGTTGTTCTATATTGACCCACATTTGAAAATATCCACTCCACATCTACATCTCAATCACGTTTAGATTCTTCCAGCTCTCATTGAGATCTCCTCTTATTCTTCGGAACTCGAGAGAAGAAAGACCTGTCCTGCTCAATCTATCTCCATAAGACAAACTCCTCATCTCTGGAATCTCTTCTCAACTGGCTCCAATGCAATTAGATCCCTCCAACATGCAGGACTCCAAAACTGTACATAGTACTCCAGATACTGGATCACAAAAGGCTGGCATACATGCAGAAACACTTCTCAACTTGTATAAACACTATTTTTTGAAGTAATAGATGCCGCAATTGTGCTTGCTGTGCTGATTACCTGTTGTTGATTATTTGTATGTGGGTTTTCTGTGATATATACAATGATGTCTGGACCCTCTGCACCAAAACGCTCTGGAGTTTCTCTACCTTTCAGTTAATAAGTTGCCTTTCAATTGGTCTGGCTGTAATGCATAACGCCATACCTATCCATGTTAAATTTCATCTGCCCAATGTTGGTTCATTCACTGCAATGAACCCAATCGATTTGCACACTACATGCATGTTCATTGCATCCTACTTTTTCCACCTATTTTCATGTCATATAAAAATGTGGCTGTAGTATTTGCTGTCCCTTTCAACAGGTAATAACAGAGCCTACAAATAGATTGGGACTGGGTACTGAACTGAGTGGCACCTCAAAAGTTGTCAACCAGAAAACTACCCTTTATTCCATCTCTGTCTATTTTTTTTGGTTCACCAAAACCCTATCAAAGAAAATAGATTTCTCTTAAACCCATACATTCTTACTTTATGGATTAATTATTTACCTAGCACTTTATTCATTGCCTTCAGCAAGTCCAGATATATTACATCTCCAGGAGAACCATTGTCTGCCTTGTATGCAGTGTTTACCAGCAAGCCCTGTATCACCACCTTTAAAGGACTTGAGCAAATAAATTAAATTGTATTTATCCTTCCTGAAACCATGCTGGCTTTGATGGATTTTGGTTTGACTTTGCAAATCTCCTGTTATTAATTCCTTGACACTGATTCGAGTAAATTACTTTTAATCCCAATAGTTTGCTCACTACTTTTTGTTCCCTAGTGAAGATGATTATTCTAAGTTCTTCCATTTCCTTCACCTCTCCCTCAATTCCTGTGACATGGGCACAAAGCTGTAAAACGTTTCCTCTGATTGCTGTGTAAGGGCCTAAGTGACTGAATCTACACATTCTGTGTAAAAATACGTTTATCTTGCAACCTTGTTAACTCCAATGGGTTTTCAGTTAGCATCATCATTCTTTCCTTATCGGTGTTCTGAAATTAGGTAGAGTATTTGTGGTCTGGGAGGCAGGAAGTTAGAATTTGATGTTTATAAAATATTGATGTTTTTCAAGTGTTGTGTGGGGTGGGGGAGCAGCTGTGCGTGGTTCTTTTAAAAGATGTTTTTTTTCTATGCTTCAAAATTCAAAAAAGATGTCTTTGGGCAGCAGCTTGTACACTTGCAGGTGCCCAGAGAACCTGAATTGAAACATTTGTGTCAAAAAGCAGAGTAGTTAGCAGGCCAAATACCAGTTTTATTTTGTTATCAAGACAACACTTTTTTTGAATTTAGGCAGTTAATTTGACCCATGTGTATAGGAACCAAAAAAAAATCAATCTGATGGTTTTGACATCATAGGGCCAATCCTCTTGTAAGAAATTGATATGTCATTTAAGGTATAAAAGAAGGTTGCAGTCGGTCCACGACACGGCAGTGAACTGCCATCTGCCAAAGTTAACAACGCTCAGCTCTAAAGAGAGGACCACTGGCTCTCATAGAATTTGCTCAGCATTAGAGAAAGAACCATTTAATTCAAACGCACAACTAATTAATATTTGACAGAACATTCGATGCAGTAAGTGTTGCTGACAGAACATTTGACAGAGAATGCACAAAGCATCCTGAAAGATGTAACCTGGGTGTAAGTTGAAAAGACTAAATTCTACTATTTTTAATTTAGTTTTATATATGTGGGACTTATATTTATTGGAACAGTATGGCATTAGAATTTTGGTTTATTTGGGAATTGTTAGTAGTTGGAAGGCATTCAGTTTGGTTATTGATAGTTCAGTTAATTCATTAAGGATTAGAGTAAAAACAATAAGTTGTTCCTTTTGATTATAAAGAGAGTGTCAAAGATTTATTTCATTTATCCATTAAAAGTGGCTGAAAAGGAAAAAATACCACCACTTTGCACATTGCTTTACCGGATTCTCGGGCAAGGCACTGGTGTCTGGGTGTTTCAGTTTAATTTCCAAGACAGGTTCAACTTCCAGTTTCTAACACATTCATTGAAGGAATCAGTTTAGGGAAGCATCTCTGAGCTTCTCCCAATACAATATTACACTTTATTCAGTGCGGAGATTAAATCTGCACACACTACTCCAGATGCTAAATCCTGTACAGTGGAAACAACATTTTTCCAGCCTGCTGTAAGGTTCCCATCCTAGATTCGAGCAGTATCAGCTCTCTGGAGGAACAGACAGCATTATTGAAACATTATCGTCCTTCTGTATGGGACATCTGGTGAAGATGTCTCAATTACACTTAAGAAGGATGAAGAAGATGTGGTCAGATGATTGCAATGTTCAGATCGACCGTTCCAAGTATCCCGCCTGAATCTGCTATTAATCTTGCCAGAGGCCACAAGATTCAGATTCCTTAATATGCTGAAATGGGGTTTAGAAACAGCTTGGGGAAGCAAAATTGATCAGTTATATTTCAAAGATAAAACTACAGTATCAATGAGATAATGGGAACTGCAGATGCTGGAAAATCCAAGATAACAAAGTGTGGAGCTGGATGAACACAATAGGCCAAGCAACATCTCAGGAGCACAAAAGCAGACGTTTCGGGCCTAGACCCTTCATCAGAGAGGGGGATGGGGAGAGGGAACTGGAATAAATAGGGAGAGAGGGGGAGGCGGACCGAAGATGGAGAGTAAAGAAGATAGGTGGAGAGAGTATAGGTGGGGAGGTAGGGAGGGGATAGGCCAGTCCAGGGAAGATGGGCAGGTCAAGGAGTGGGATGAGGTTAGTAGGTAGATGGGGGTGCGGCTTGGGGTGGGAGGAAGGGATGGGTGAGAGGAAGAACCGGTTAGGGAGGCAGAGGCAGGTTGGACTGGTTTTGGGATGCAGTGGGTGGGGGGGAAGAGCTGGGCTGGTTGTGTGGTGCAGTGGGGGGAGGGGACGAACTGGGCTGGAATTGGGATGCGGTGGGCGAAGGGGAGATTTTGAAGCTGGTGAAGTCCACATTGATACAATTGGGCTGCAGGGTTCCCAAGCGGAATATGAGTTACTGTTCCTGCAACCTCCGGGTGGCATTCTCGTGGCACTGCAGGAGGCCCATGATTGACATGTCATCTGAAGAATGGGAGAGGGAGTTAAAATGGTTCGCGTCTGGGAGGTGCAGTTGTTTATTGCGAAACGACCGGAGGTGTTCTGCAAAGCAGTCCCCAAGCCTCAGCTTGGTTTCCCCACTGTAGAGGAACCACACCGGGAGCAAAGGATACAGTATACCACATTGGCAGATGTGCAGGTGACCATCTGCTTAATATAGAAAGTCATCCTTGGGCCTGGGATGGGGGTGAGGGAGGAGATGTGGGGGCAAGTGTAGCACTTCCTGCAGTTGCAGGGGAAGGTGCCGGATGTGGTGGGGTTAGAGGTCAGTGTGGAGCAAACAATCACGGAGAGAGTGGTCTCTCCGGAAGGCAGGCAAGGGTGGGGATGGAAAAAATGTCTTGGGTTGTGGGGTCGGATTGCAGATGGCGGAAGTGTTGGAGGATGATGTGTTGTATCCGGAGGTTCATGGGGTGGTGTGTGAGAACGAGGGGTATCCTTTTTGGCCGGTTGTGGTTGGGGCAAGCTGTGAGGGTTGTGTTGTGGGGAATGAGGGAGACGCGGTCAAGGGCATTCTTGACCACTGTGGGGGGAAAGTTGCGGTCCTAGATCTCCATCTCCAATACATCCCTCACCTTCCTGGACCTCTCTGTCTCCATTTCAGGCAACCAGCTAGTAAAACCGATGTCCATTTCAAGCCCACCGACACCCTCAGCTACCTAGAATACACCTCCTCCCACCCACCCTCCTGCAAAAGTTCCATCTACTATTTGCAATTCCTCCACCTCCACCGCATCTTCTCCCAGGATGAAGCATTCCACTCCCTCACATACCAAATATCTAAGTTGTTCAAGGAGCGCAACTTTCGCCCCGCAGTGGTCGAGATCGCCCTTGGCCATGTCTCCCGTATTTCCCACAACACATCCCTCACACCCAGCCCCCATCACAACCACCCAAAGAGGATCCCCCTCGTTCTGACATACCACCCCACCAACCTCCGGATACAACACATTATCCTCCGACACATCTGCCATCTACAATCTGACCGCACCATCCAAGACATTTTTCCATCCCCACCCTTGTCTGCCTTCCGGAGAGACCACTCTCTCCGTGACTCACTTGTTCGGTCCACACTGCCCTCCAACCCCACCACACCCGGCACCTTCCCTTGCAACTGCAGGAAGTGCTATACTTGCCCCCACACCTCCTCCCTCACCCCCATCCCAGGCCCCAGGATGACTTTCCATATTAAGCAGATGTTCACCTGCACATCTGCCAATGTGGTATACTGTATCCATTGTACACGGTGTGGCTTCCTCTACACTGGGGAAACCAAGCGGAGGCTTGGGGACTGCTTTGCAGAACACCTCCGCTCGGTTCGCAATAAACACCTGCACCTCCCAGTCACGAACCAGTTTAACTCCCTCTCCCATTCTTCAGATGACATGTCCATCATGGGCCTCCTGCAGTGCCACAAGAATGCCACCCGAAGGTTGCAGGAACAGCAACTCATATTCCGGTTGGGAACCCTGCAGCCCAATGGAATCAATGTGGACTTCACCAGCTTCAAAATCTCCGCTTCCCCCACCGCATCCCAATTCCAGCCCAGTTCCTCCATTCCCCCCACTGCATCACATAACCAGCCCAGCTCATCCCCTCCCCCACTGCATGCCAAAACTAGCCCAGCCTGTCTCTGCCTCCCTAACCTGTTCTTTCTCTCACCCATGCCTTCCTCCCACGTCAAGCCACACCTCCATTTCCTACCTACTAACCTCATCCAACCTCCTTGTACTGTCCGTCATCCCTGGACTGACCTTTCCCCTCCCTAACTCCCGACCTATACTTTTCTCTCCACCTATCTTCTTTTCTCTCCATCTTCGGTCCACCTCCCCCTCTCTCCCGATTTAATCCTGAACCCTCTCCCCATCCCCCTCTCTTATGAAGTGTCTAGGCCTGAAAGGTCAGCTTTTGTGCTCGTGAGATGCCACTTGGTCTGCTGTGTTAGTCCAGTTTCACACTTTGTTATACTGCAGTATAAATGTTGGGCATACTATCAAACAGGAAATTAGATACAGAAGTTTGTGAGTACTGCAGTCATAACGGACATATTCAATTTTTATCTAATCTGTGTTAATCCAAGTGAATGTTAATGCTGGGAAAAATAGGTTTCATGACTGTGTCTGAGATGGCTTGTTTTAACAATATATTGAGTGCCAAGCGAGAGATCAGGCTATTTAGGAACAGCTTTGTGAGATCAGAATGGTGAATTGAAAAACTTGCTGCAAAAGGACCTTTCAGGAGTACTGATCTTGAATTTTATATGACATCTGAAAACACTTAAAAGAATTACGTTTATAATCCTGTGTCAGGCAAGCCATGAAGCAATGAGGGGAAAGATGACTTCAGTGAGTTGGAAAAGTACATGGAAAAGTTTTAATGAGAAACAAACAATGTCTGTTATTTGTAGAAACATTGAAATGTGGACAATATACATATATCCCCGAAGTGCAAACAGCAAAAGGGAAAGATGACTCAATGATTGTCAATAAAAGAAGTTAAAGATTGCATTGGATCACTGAAGGTACATTGTGAAAATACCGGACATAGTGATAAACTCATGAATTTAGATAAAATCAACACAGAATCTGACTTTTTTTTTAAGTGAAAAGAGAACAAGAATTCAAACAAACAAGAAACATAACGACTGCCAGAAATCATAAATGAAAACAAGGTCAAATTTGGAACAGTGGATGTGTGGAGAGGATAATATATTGTGGAGAACAGACACTTTAGGGGGAAACGAAACAGTTACTTTGTGCCTCCCTTCAGGAAGGAAGATCCAGAAAATCTCAGAGACATATTAAGTGGCCGTGGGAAGTGTATAACTTAAGACAATGGTGGAGTAGCATTTGAAAACATAACAAGATCGAGACTTCATAAGTCTGACGAACCAGATGTACATCAAACAGGAATTTCAGAGGAAGCAGCCACAGACATCTTGATTAAATTGGGGGTCACTGTGCTATTTTCCTATAATTTCTTCAAAGGCAGGAAGACAATCTGAGTAAAGAGAAAGTTATACATGTAATCCAATGGTTTAAGAAGAGACAAAAGAGGTGATTGACCTACTACAGATCTCACAGGAGGTAATCTGTTGAAATCTATTATAAAGGATGTGATATTGGATATATAGAAAGTAACAACGAAATTAGAGAGAATACTTATACATTTTTGAAATGAAATTTACAAGTGACAAACTTTCTTTGACAAACTTTTTGAAGATGTTTCTTATTGATATAGACAATGGATAAATAGTGGACGCGGTACACATGGATATTCAGAAGGATTTTCGCAGACATCACACAGTGAATTGTTAAATTAAAGCGAAGAGGTAAAGGGGGAACATATACAAATGGAAGGTGAAGGCTAGGTTTACCTTCATTGAAAGGGAATCGGAATACAGGAGGAAGGACTCCTGCAGCAGTTCCATGGAGTGTTGGTGAGACTGTACTTGAAGTGATATGCACAGTTTTTGAAGCAAGAATAGACTGAATGAAGAGAAAGTGCAGTGGTGTTCTCGAGATTACTCCTACTGATAAGAAGATTGTCTGACGAGAAAACTCGGCCTGTGTTCTCTAGAGTTTCTTAGAGTGCGAGTGATCACAGTGAAACTTCTTAAATTCTCACAGAGGGGACTGACTAGCACAGGGGCATGGAGAAGTCCGAGCAGGCAAAATTAAGGAGAAACTCAAAATATTCCACAGGGACATCAAGCAGAATAGAATAACCAGAGGAAAATTCAGGCCTATCAGTAACGAAGGGACAATGTGTGTGTGAAGCTGGAGAGCATTGATAGATAAAAACTAAAAGAACGGTGGATGCTGTAAATCAGGAACAAATCAAAGTTGCTGGAAAAGCTCAGCAGGTCTGTCAGCATCTGTGAAGGAAAAAAAAAACAGAGGTAACATTTCGGGTCCAATGACAGTTTCTCTCTGGAACTCCTCAGGACTCCTCTTCAGATGCAAAACATTAACTCAGTTTTTTTTCCTTCACAGATGCGACCAGACCTGCTGACATTTTCCAGCAACTTTGTTTTTGAACATTGATAGATTGTTACATTAGTATTTTGCATTTGTTTTACTCGGGAGAAGGAGGATTTGGGGTCAGAATTCGAGAAGATGGAATGTGAAGTCCTTGAGCAGATGTATATAAAATACAAGCAGGGGTTGAGGCTTTTGGCTGATATAAAATTGTACACAACCCCTGGTCTGGCTGGTTTGTCTCACAGGATGCTGTCGGCGACAAGAGGGAGACTCTGATCCAAATTTTTCAGAATAGCCACAGGGGAGGTGCCAGAGGATTGGAGACCAGTTAATGTGGTTCTGTTTTACAGTAAGAATGGCAGAGATAGACCGGGCAACAATAGGCCAGTGAGTATCATATCAGTGTTAGGGTAACCACGGGAGAAAATAGGAAATGAGAAAATTGAAGATAACAAAGTGTGAAGCTGGATGACCCCAGCAGGCAAAGCAGAATCTCAGGAGAACAAAAGCTGACGCTTCGGGCCGAGACCAATCAGAGAGGGGGATGGGGAGAGGGTTCTGAAATAAGTTGGGAGAGATGGGGAGGCGGACCGAAGATGGATGGAGGAGAAGATAGGTGGAGAGGAGAGTAGAGGTGGGTAAGTGGGGAGGGGATATGTCGGTCGGGGAGGATGGACAGGTCAAAGAGGCGGGATGAGCGTCGTAGGGAGGAAATTGAGGTGCGTCATGAGGTGGAAGGAGTGGATAGCTGAGAGGAGGAACATTTTAGGGAGGTGGGGATGAGTTGGGCTGGTTTTGGGATGCTGTGGAGGAGGGGGAGATTTTGAAGCTATTGAAGTGCACATTAATACCATTGCACTGCAGGGTTCCCAAGCGGAATATGAGTTGTTGTTCCTGCAAGCTTCGGGTGGCATCATTGTGGCACTGCAAAAGGCCCATGCTGGACATGTCGTCTAAGAAATGGGAGGTGGGGCTAAAATGGTTCGCGAATGGGAGGTGCAATTGTTTATTGTGAACCGAGTGGAAGCGTTCTGCAAAGCGGTCCCCAAGCCTCCACTTGGTTTCCCCAATGTAGAGGCAGCCACACTGGGTACAATGGATACAGTAGACTACATTGGCAGATGTGCAGGTGAACATCTGCTTAATATGGAAAGTCATCATGGGGACTGGGATGGGGGTGAGGGAGGAGGTGTTGGGGCAAGTGTAGCACTTCCTGTGGTTGCAGGAGAAGGTGCAACTTGTGGTGGGGTTGGAGGGGAGTGTGGAGTGGACAAGTGAGTCATGGAAAAAGTGATCTCTCCGGAAGGCAGACGAGGGTGGGAATGGAAAAATGTCTTGGGTAGTGGGGTCGGATTGTAGATGGCAGAAGTGTTGGAGGATGATGTGTTGTATCTGGAGTTACTTGGGATGGTATGTCTGGACGAGGGGGATTCTCTTTGGGCGATTATGGCGGATGCTGGGTGTGAGGGATGTTTTGCAGGAAATGCGGGAGAAACGGTCGAGGGTGTTGGTGAAAATTGATCTGCATTTAGAGAAGCAAAGTTTGATCGGGCACAGTCAGGATGACTGCACCAAAGGGAAGTCATATCTGACAAACGTGATTGATTTTTTTCAGGGTGATCATTTAAATGTTTTTTTTTCAGCGAGGAATTTTGACAAAGGTCCACATGGGGCACTCATAAATAAAGCAGAATCTCATGGTATCAAGTGTAACTTGGCAAGTAAGGTTCAAAATTGTCTCAGTGGCAGGAGACAGAGAGTTGTGATAGAAGGCTGCCGTGTGACTGGAGACCAGGTCCTTGATGAGACCTCATATCGAACAGTATGCAGTACTGTGTGCAGATTTGGTCTCCTTACCTCACAAAGGAAGACCCTGACACCGAGGGAGTGCAGTGAAGGATGTCCAGAATGATCTCTGTGATCACAGGCCCGTTTATTGAGTAGAGTTGAAATCAATTGGGCTGAAATTCTATGAGGTTTAGGATAATGAGTGGAAATCTCAGTGTAAAATCTAATACTCACAATGATGAGACAGATTCGTAACCGGGATGAGAATGCCCCTGGTTGGGACATCTAAAATACGGGGCCACAGTATTAGGTACTGGCAGGCCACTGTGCATTGAGATGAGAACAAATGTCCGTACACAGAGAATGGTGAACCTGGGGCATTGTCTACCATGCAACGCTCTGGAAGCAAGGCACTGAATATAAATAAGGATTTCTAGACTCTAAATTTATGTGGAGAGAACAGGAGTATAAGATGGGGATAGAGGATCATCCATCATTATGTTCAATCGGGGAGAAAAATCAATAGTTCAAAAGGATTACTGAAGTTCATGTTTCTATTTTTCAGAAGATTGATCACGTTAAGTGATACGTTTCTTGTGTGGGAATAGTGCATTGAGGAGATGTTTGGCCATGAAATAGAGTGGGGAAGGCTAAGTGGATTGAATGGCCTACTCCTTTCCCGATGTTGCTGTGCAGTCTGTGGGAAGGCTCTGTACATTTTCTCACAAGCTCTCAGATGCCAAGAAGGAAGTCTCTGCAGGTTTGACAGGGCAGTGTTTCATTTTCCCTTTCCCAATACCGAGGCTGAAACAAGGTGTTCTGTTTAGGTTTATCCTTTAAGATATCGGAGTAGTTTGATACGAGTGACTGTCTTGTATTGCTGTTTCAGAGACCATTGAATAGTTCATCACGAGTCTGGTGTCAGTTTTTGCACATACCAGGAAAGCACGGTGAATATGCATCCTGGAAGTACATTGTTGAAGCACATTGGTTTTTACAATCGATATTGGCTTCAAGGCCCTCTTTTCCTGACACCAGATTTGAAATTTCGATATTTTATTAATTGTTCTTAACAGCCCTCGGCTGCCAAAGCCCTAGCCTGGTCTGGATTAGTAATCCAGTGATCGTTCCACAACAGCACCATCTCCACATGGGGACCCATCAGAAACCACATTGAGCAGGGTATTTCTGTGCTGCCTGACAGCTCTGTCAGAAACAATTTCCAACAATACGACTATCTTAATGAGACTGAGGGTGTGGCAGTTGGTTAGATTGTAACTATTCTCCTCTTAGAGGAATGGGCACAGCTGAGTGATTTTCCAGGTAGATGTCAGAGTTGGGGCTGGAATGAAACTGTTTCCCCAGGGTCACGGCTTGTTGTGCAGTACAAGCCTGCAGTATTATTTCAGCAACGGCGACAGGGCCAGTTACCATCTTTGTATCTTTAGTTTATCACTATCTTTCTCTTGGTATCATGTGCAGTGAATTTAATTAGTTTAAGACTGACATCTCTGATTTAGTGGACGTCATGATGAGGGCGATCCGAGTCATCTACTTGATACTTTTGGCTGAGGATGGCGCAGATACTAAATCCTTGACTTTTGTACAGATGTGGAGGGCTGTTCCATTGTTTAGGATGGGGATATTTGTGAAACCTTCCCCTCAGGGAGTTATTTAATTGTCACTTACCATTTATGACAGGTTGTGGCAGGACTTGTGGTCTGTTGATCCTGTCATCATGTTGCCCTGTCTGTAACGTGTTAGTTCTGCGGTTTGGAAGGCAAACAGCTGAACGTTGTATCTATAACCGGTTGCCATCAGTTTTAGGTTCAGATGGTTCTGACCCCGGCAAGTTCGCCCGCACTCATCACTGAACCAGTGATCAGCTTGATGGTAAGCATGAACTGAGGGGTATCCGGGACAAAAAGTTACAGATTGTGGTTGAATACAATTCTGCTTCTGCTGCTGCTGTGGTTTATATTACCACATGAATGCCCAGTTATGAGTTGCAATACGTGCAATATAATTGTGCAGCCTATCCCCAAGTTCAGACTGACTCCCCATCGCTCCAGTACTCAGTGCCCTCCTCTGTGTTCTGATGTGGTAATTATTCTTCTGAGAGTCTCTCCATGATGTCACGGCTCCAATCTGTCACATTCATCAAAACATATCTTACATATTCATTCGAATGTTTTCCCTTCCTGTAGTGAAATCTTCTGTTTTCAATGTGATGTTTTTCTCCCTATTTCTCTCCCTGACCATGTTAGGTCCTCTGTAGTGCCAGTGATGCCAGCCTTGACCAATGCATTTGTTCACCTTGCGCTGTCATTCACTTCCCAGTGTATGGTCCTCGATGTTGGACCGGGATTTGAGTAGCTTTGACACACATTGTTGGAATTCATTCAAAAATAGAAATTGTTGAAGAAATTAAATTATTCTGTCAGCATCTGTGGCGTAAAAGCACAGTTAATCTGTAGGATCGGGTGATGCTTCTTCAAAGCTCGCAGTTTCATCAGCAAGGTTTTTTTTCAGATTTCCCGTGTTCATAGTTCTGTGCTTTGTTGGAAATTCATTTTGTGCCGATTCATTTTGGGAGACACTCAGCAGGTCTGAACGCATCTGTGGAGACAGACAAACAGCGTTAAGGTTTCAAATCCAGTCTGAGCCTTCTTCAGAACTGAAAAAGCTTGGAAAATGGTCTATTCAATACCTTGACAGAGGTGGAAGAGGATTGACAGAAAAGAGAGGGTGTGGTAGTGCAGTGGAAAAGACAGACAGATGTTTAATTGTGGTGAAAAAGAGACAGATGTGAAATGTGAGTAATTATGTACGTGAATGGGAGAGATGGGCTTTTCCATTGAATTCAAAATAAACAAGACACAAATAAGACAAGGTCACACGGAGACCGGGAGGGAGAATGTATGAAAAATTGAGAATATTCACAATGGCGTCAGGCTGTGAAGTTATGGAATTGAATATTATGTCCTACAAGCTACAAAGCACAAAGCGTAAAATGAGGTGTTACTAGAGCTTGGGATGCCGTTCATTGAAATATTGCGGGAGCCCGGATCGAAATGCTAGCATGAGAAAAAGTAGATTATCAAAATTGGAAGCAATCAGAAGGTTATGGTTATTACTTCAGACAGAGTGGAAGTGTTTGACAAAGCAGTCTCTCTTTGGCCTCGCCAGTGCAGAGCAGGCAACATTGTGAACAGCTGTGACAGTAGACTGGATTGAAAGAGTACAAGTGAAATCTGCTTTCACCTGGAATATGTTTTCTGGGTTGCTGACAAAAGAGGAACAATTCTGCGATCTTTTCAAATATCCAGCTTTATTTCATCTTCAATATCGACTACATTATTGCACGTTGGGACCTCTGCAGCAACAACTTTAATTGTGCTTTTTAGACTTTTTAAAAATTCAATTTACTCACGAGCTGCTCCTGACATCCTTGGCGACAGTGCCTGGGCATAAATTTGTTTGTCATGTACGCTCCTGTCTGCTTTAAACAGATTCCCTACGTTTCAATTGCACTTTCAAGTCTGATGTTTGTAATAGAATTCGTAAATTTAATCCTTGTGATGCCGTAGCTTAATCAAAGAATTTCATTATACTCCACAACTTCCTTGTTTTTATCCTCTAAACCTCTATTTATAAAACTAAGGATCCACTGAGACATGTTCAAAATATTTTTCACTTGCTCCATACCTATAATTCCCTGTTTTCTCTGTCCCTCTCTCTTTTCTCAGGGGGGTTATATTTGCCAGTCTTCAAGGATCCTCGCTGACTCCAGCGATTCCTGAAAGATCAACAGGAAAACGAAACAATCTCCTTTGCTGTCTCTTTAGAACTGTGGGGCGTGGTCTATCCTATCTGGTTAATTTATCTACCTTCAGATCTTTCAGCTTCCCCAGCTCCTTCTCCTGACTGATGGTCACCACACTCACCTCTGCCCTCTGATTCGCTTGATGTTCTGGCAGGCTGCTAGTGTCTTCCAATGTGAAGACTGATGCAAAGTCACTATTCAGATGCTCTACCAATTCTATGTTTCCCATAAGTACACCAGCCTCATTTCCATCAGCCCAGTATTTGGTCATGCTTCCCTCTCTCCCTTGCTATATATCTAAAGACCTCTAGCAATCTTCTTTTATATTATGAACAAGCTTACCATCATGTTTCATCTTCTCCTCCCTGATTTTATTATTTATCCTAAGATAGGATTTGGAGTCTTAATAATCCTTGCATGCTTTCTCTTTTGCTCTTATGCTGTCCCTAACCTGGTGTATTACCGACAGCTGCCTTGTCTTCTACTGAGTATGCTTCTTCTTCATTGGGAGGAATTTAAAATGTGCCTCCGAATATCCCAAGAAACTCCTGCCATTGCTATTCCACTGTTTACCCTGTGAGGTTTCCTTTTCCATCAACTCTGGCCATTTCCTTCTCTCTCTGTAGTGACGTTCCTCAATTATAATCACACCACATCCACAAATGAACAATATATCTAAAACAAAGAGGGAGGTGTGAAAGATGTGTCACCGAGCACATTTAGAGGATTTATTAACAAGCTATAAATCGAGAGAGAGACCGAAACACGGAGGAAATATGGATGAAGAGGTGTAAAAACAGGGAAAACTAGATTGTTGACAGAAGTAAATGTACTTCACTATTTTGGAAATTTCTGTGTGCTGTTGTCATTTGTACAATGGATGTACAACAGAGTGACATGTTTGCATTCTCTGTCGGATGCCAGAACTTTTATTTCCTCTGATGTGACAGAACCCAGCAAGCCATTGTATTTATTTCCTTGCAGTGTGTTAATTAGTTGAAATAAGTTGGGACAACTGAAACACGAATTCTTAACACACAAACTAATAAGAATGAGAGACTAGAACGTGGACACTCAGAGAGGGGAAATTCTTGAGAGAAAGGGAACATAACACGTCAGCGGATAATCAAACGCTGTTTAAATGTTTTATAATTTTTTTACATTGTATGCACCATATTTTGTTAACCATGTCTCTGTTGTTAACTCTGAATGTTTCATGTATACATACACAGTCTTATCTATCTGCACACACTGACAGAGATTATATATCAATCATTTCTCCTCCCTTTCAAACTGTCGTGCTTTGTTTATATTTTCACTTGCCATTCCTTCAGCCAAGTCTATTTTGTTCCCTTCTCTGCATTTTATTTTATTCTGACTATAAGAAGGTATTGGTGTCTGGGGGATATCGCTTTCTTCCTGTCCTGTCTCCACAGGCACTGTCTCCTATTCCTTTCACATCATATAGAATCACATCACATAGAATCATATAGATTCTGTCTTTGACTCTTGAATCTCAACAAACAATGTAATTGGAAAGGTAACCCTTACTTTTGTACTAAGACCAAAAAAAGGTAAAGATAATGTGTATAAACTGTACGAAAAATGTGAGTAAATTGAGAAGTAAATTATTGAAAGCATGATGTTAAAGAAAAAAGAATGTCATGTAAGAGCAATGAGAGGAAAAAATCAACAAAATCCACACTTCATGTCTTTCTTCAGGGCAGTTGTGTCCAGAGAAAGTTTTTAGATTGACAGTTGCAGCGGAGGAGACTTCAACACAGTAACAACCTCTTGAGTGGCTCTTACGAATGTGGTTAAATAGAGCATCTCATTTGGATAGCACAACAGAATCATTGAGCCTGTGAAGAGACATTATCATCTTTCTCCTTTATGTCTAACATTGTGAGAGTAATTGGAGATGAGGACTAAGACTAAAAGCAACCAATGTCGGCATCCCACCTGACCAGGTATTGTTGTTGCATTAAAAGTGTTGCAGTGAAATGGGTTACATGGATCTGTTTGGTCCGTGAATCAAATTTATTTCAGTCACCATGGATACTAACTCTGTCATTGGAGGATTTCCCTCTTTGATTAAAAAGGAGTCGATTCCAATGAGTAATCCCATAGCACCAGTAGCTGTGTCATCCTCAATACGATGGAGACCAGCAGATACAGAAAGGAGGAGAGATTAGAATCTGTGAGCAGCAGATAGGAATGTTCCAGAAATGGATCAGAATGGAGAGCAATGGACTGGAATGTTCTGATAGTGGATCAAAATCTCAGAACCATAGGCGGGAATGTTACAACAATGTACTAGAAACTGAGAGGAATAGATTGGAATGTTCCAACAATGGACAGGAGTTTATCCGATGGCCTTTACTAGATTTCTATCAATCAGATGCCGTTAACATGGCAGATAGATTATGTACTGATTATTATTCAAGCGGGTTACTATCCCATCCTCGCTGTTGTTGGTGTTCCCGGTAAGTCGGTCTAATCTCTGTCCATTTATTAATGCTGTCAGCCTTTGTGCAAAGCATCTCAATTTCTAAGTTCTGTATTTGAAAAAGATGGAAACTATTTTATTCAGTTTTAATGACAAATTCAATTCTAATTCCGTGGCTTTTTTCACCTTCACTTTCAAATATCTGAGGAGGATCAAAAGTGTTCACAACCACCTTTGGCCTATTTTGTCCTGAACTGATTTATATCACAATATTCCCTTCATCACCAATAATGTTCCCAGTTTTCTCTTCTGCCTCAGTGCTGTTTCTGACTAAACCATCATCTTCTCCTTTTCAGTTGCAGTTGACTTCTGGCCACGCTTGCAGTTACTAATATTTTGATTGTAAACTTATTCTTGTCTCTACCTGGACCTATGCCAGTTGCAAAGTGTGAAGCCAGTTTGTTTCTAAAATGAGATGGTTACAGCTTTGTGTCACTGGTTTCAGCATAACCCATCGATGGACACGAAATGACAGTTTCAGTGAACTGTTTAGATTCTAGAATTTTCTGAGCAGGAGTGCGTGCCATGTCCATCATCTCCTAATTGCAGTGCTTCAATGTATTCACTTGGTGACAGAGGACATCTCTCTTCACCTAATTCCCACTGAACCACTGCGGAGTGGAATACATTACTTCTTATCGACAGAACAAGATACAAAAAATCTTCCAGAAATTCTACGGGACAGAGTGACTGTGAAAATGAGAAACTGTGGGAGATTAGAATTAATAAAGAGGAATTACTCAAAACTAATTGAACTGATGTTTGGTACATTGCTCTGGTACATCCCAGAGAATACACAGAGGTAGCAACAGAGCTGTTCAGTCGAAACAGTCCATGTCAAAAGTAATCCCAAACTATCTTACACCCATCTGCCTGGTCTTGGTCCATATCTCTCCAACTGTTTCCAATTCATGCACTTATCCAAATGTCATTTAAAGCCGGAATAAGGTAGGTGAGCTTGCAGCTTGTACCTGGGACTTCGATGTTGTGGCCACTTCGGAGACATGAATAAAGCAGGGTCAGGAACGGATGTTGCACGTTTCGGGGTTTCGATCTTTCACAAAGATCAGGGAAGGTCGTAAAAGAGTGGGTGGTGTGGCTTTGTTAGTCAAGGGCAGTATAACAGTGCCTCAAAGAACTATTGATGAGGAATTGCCTACTGAGTTGGTATGGGCTGACGTCTGAAACAGGAGACGAGGGGTCATACCGCTGGTAGCTTATTATAGGGTTTCTCAAAGTTGCAGGGATGTGGAGGAGAGGATTAGCCAAACAATTCTGGGCAGGAGTGAAAGGAACAGGGTGGTCAATATGGGAAACTTTAACTTCCCCAACATTGAGGGGAAATGCTCTAACTTTAGTGCGTCAGATGGATCAGTTTTTGTCAATGTGTACAGGAGGGTTTCCTGACACAGTTTGTCGAAGAGCCAACAAGAGGGGAGGCCACACTAGGTCTGGTACTGAGTAATGAACCAGGCCAAGTGTTTGAAATAGTGGTAGGTGAGCAGCTTGGAGGGAGTGACCATAATTCGTTTATGTTTAGTTTAGCGATGGAAAGGGATAGGAACATGCCACAGGTCAAGAGTTATAGATTTGGGAAGGGCAATTAAAATGCGATTAGGCAAGACATAGGAGGCAAAAAAATGGGGGAGCAAAATGCAGGGGATGGGGACAATCGAAATGTGGAGCTGGTTTTAGGAACAGATATTGTATGTCGTTAATAAGTATCCCCTGTCAGGCAGGGAGGAAGTGTGAAGGTAAGGGAACCGTGGTTTAGTAAAGAAATTGATCTCTTGTTAAGTGGAAGACAGGGACTTACGTGACTTTGAGACGACATGATGCAGATGAGGCAATGGAGAGTTACAGATTAGCTAGAAAGGATTTAACGAGAGAGTTAAAAAGAGCAAGCAGGGGACATGATCAGGCATTAGCAGGTAGAATAAAGGAGAACCCTAAAGCTTTTGATAGGTATGCGAGGAATAAGAGGATGACTAGGGTATGAATAAGGCCAGTTAAAGACAGAAGTGGGATGTTGTGTGTGGACCCTCTGGAGGTCGGAATGGGGCGAAACAAACATTTCTCATGTGTTTTCACTCAGGAAAAGGAGAATATTGTATAAAAGAAGACTGAGTTATGGGCTGTTAGAAGTGAAAGGATTGAGGTTAGTAAGCAGGTGGTGTTTTCTATGCTGGAAAGCATGAGGGTAGATAATTCCCCTGGGCTGATTAGGATTTTTCCGAGGATTCTCTGGGAAGCTAGGGAGGAGACGGCGGAGCTTTTGACCTTGATCTTTGAGTCCTCATTTTCTACAGGTCTCGTACCAGAGGACTGGAGGTTTGCAAGTGTTGTGCCCTTGCTCATGAAGAACAGGAGAGATCACCCAGGTAATTGTAAGCCAATGAGTCTTACATCTGTTGCAGGAAAAGTTTTGGAAAGGATTATAAGAAATAGGATTTATAATAATCGAACATGCATCAATTTGATTGGAGATCGTCAACATGGACTTGTCAAGGGAAGGTCGTGTCTCATAAAACTCATTGAGTTTTTGAGAAGGTGACCAAACATGCGGATGAGCATAAGCCAGTTGATGTGGTGTACATGGGATTCAGTCAAGCCTTTGATAGGGTTCCACATGGTAGGCTATTTCAGAAAATATGGAGGCATGAGATTGAGGGAGATTTGGCAGTTTGGATTAGAAACTGGTTTTCTGTAAGAAGGCAAGTGGTGGTTGATGGAAAATATTCAGCCTGCAATCCAGTTACTAGTGGTGTGCCTCAAGCGTCTGTTTTGGGGCCTCAGCTGTTTGTAATTTATTTTTATAAATGACTTGGATGCAGACATATGTGGTTGGGTGAGTAATTTTGCAGATGGCTGTAAGGTGGTTTGAGTGTTGTACAGTGCGGAAGAATGTTGCACTTTGCAGGGAGACTTGGATAAACTGCACAATTGGGCGGAAGGGTGGAAAATGGAGTTCAATGCAGAAACATGTGAGGTGATTCACTTTGTGAAGAATAATAGGAAGGCAGAACACTGCATCAATTGTAAGATTCTTGGTAGCGTGGATGTGTAGAGTGATCTTGTTGTCCATGTACATAGATCCCTGAAAGTTGCCACCCAGGTTGGTAGTGCTATGAAGAAGGCATACAGTGTGTTAGGTTTCATTGGTAGACGGATTGATTTCCAGAGCCGTGATGTCATGCTGCAACTGGACAAAACACTAATGCGGCCTAATCTGGAATATTGCGTGCAGTTCTGGTCACCCCATTACAGGGAGGATGTGGAAGCATTGGAAAAAATGCAGATGAGATTTACCAGGATGTTGCCTGGACCGACGATCTTATGAGGAAAGGCTGAGCCACTTGGGTCCGATATCATTGGAGAGAAGAAGGCGAAGAGGGGATTTAACATAGATTTCCAAGATGATCAGAGGATGAGATAGGGTGGACAGTGAGAGAATTTTTCCTAAGATGATGACGTCAACTTGTACGAGGGGCATAGCTACAAATTGAGGGGTGATATATTTAAGACAAATGTCAGAGGCAAGTTCTTTAGTCAGAAAGTGATAAGGGCATGGACTGCCCTGCCTGCCAATGTAGTTAACTCAGCCACATTTGGGGCATTCAAACAGTCCTTGGGTAAGCATATGGATGATGATGGGATAGTGTAGTGGGATGGGCTTAGATTAGTTTTCAGGTCATTGCAACATCGAGATCCGAAGGGTCTGTTCTACACTGTATTGATCTATATTCTATTGTTCTGTGTTCTATGAAAGAATTATTGATTACCATTCAAAATTCTTTAGATTCTGGAATTTCTGGTTCCTCGAGAATGGAAAGTAGCTGTTGTAACCCAAATACAAACTGGAGTGTGAAGGAAAAAAAAAGGAAAACTAAATTTTGGGCTAAAGATGTCTGTTATGAAGAAAATATTGGAATCTTTTATGAGGGCTGTGAAAACTCAACACTAGGGGAATCATGATATGACTTGGCAGAATCAACTTAGGTTCAGGAAACGGAAGTCATCTTTGACCAACCTTTGGAGCTTGTGTTAGTTAATTTTCAATCCACAAACTTCAGGTGTGTGTCCAAATTATCCCTAGAAATATCTTCCATTGCTGCTTCACCATCTTTCTGACGTAGATTCTTTTCCTATTAACTCTGGCCAGTTCTTTCCTCCTGTATTTGTAGTTTCATTACTCAATTCAAACCGTGTCATGTACAAATGTGAGCAACACAATTAAACTGAAAGAGGGAGGTTTGCCAGATAAGACATGGATAATGATTGGAGTATTTATCAACTAGAAATATGTAATGTATGTATGAGAGAAAGAGAAAGAAAAAGTGAATATTGTGGATGAGATGTTAAAATAGAAAAAAAAAGTAGATGATTGACAGAAGTAGATGTACTTTTCAGTTTGTTTCGGCAGTTGCTGTGCGTTGTGGTCCTTTATCCAGTGCATGTACGACTGAGTAATATGCATATAATAGTTGAAGCATCCACACATTAGAAACAGTGGGAGTGGTGTATTTGAATTGACAGAACACTTTTGATATGGTTGTACACAGGTGAGTGCGTAAAGCTGGAGACCGAGGAAAGGGCAAATACACTACATGGATTGAGAATTGTTTAGCTGAGACAACACAGCCAGTTGAGCCCTTTTCCAGACTGACCGCTGTTACTTATGGGGTATCGCATGTATCAGTGTTTGGTAATTTGACAGGCATACAAACAATTTGGATGTGGGCAGCAAAAGCATACGTTTCATTTTGCCATGATTAAATGTTCTGAGTTGGGGAAATGTTGTTGTCCAATTGGACCTGCATGCCTATGATCACAGGTCACCAAAATTAAGACCATAAGACATCGGAGTGGAAGTAAGGCCTTTCGGCCCATCGAACCCACTTTGACATTTAATCATGGCTGATGGGCATTTTAACTCCACTTCCCGGCACTCTCCCCGTAACCCTTAATTCCTTGCGAGGTCAAGAATTTATCAATCTCTGCCTTGAAGACATTTAATGCCCTGGCCTCCACTGGACTCTGTGGCAATGAATTCTACAGGCCAACCACTATCTGGCTCAAGAAATGTCTCAATTTTTCCATTCTATATTTACCCCTTCTAAATCTAAGGCCGTGCCCACGGGGCCTAGTCTCCCTGCCTAATGGAAACAACATCCCAGCACCCATCCTTTCTAACCCATGCATTGTCTTGTAAGTATCTATGAGCTCTCTGATCAGACTTCTAAACTATAATGAATACAATCCTAGGATCCTCAGCCGTTCATCGTACGTTAATCCTACCGTTCCAGGGATCATCCGTGTGAATCTCCGCTGGACATGCTCCAGCGCCAGTATGTCCTTCCTGAGGTGTGGGGCCAAAAATTGGACACAGTATTCTAAATAGGGCCTAACTAGAGCTTTATGAAGTCTCAGAAGCGCATCACTGCGTTTACTACATACAGAGGTATCAGTAATGAGGGAAGTAAACGGTATGTTGTCCTTCATTGTAAGATGATGTAAATACAAATTATAGCATATTTCTGCAATTGTAGAGCCTCGATGAGAGAATATTTAGGGGCATTGTGTGGAGATTTTATCGCTTTTGTAAGCAAAGATGTCCTTGCCACAGACACGGTACATATGGGTATCACCAATCTAATTTCTGAGATGAAGGAACCATGCAGAGAGAGCAAAGAAACTGAGGGTTTAATCGGTCATGCTATGAGAGATTAAGAGATAATTGCATTAAAATTTGAGGGTTGGCAGTGAACACTTATGGCCACAAAAGACACTGACAGGGTGAAAAATTCCATGCTTTGCCCATGTAAATACAGATACATTTTACATATAGTATAAAGTAGAACCCCATTTCGATTCAGAGAGAATTGCAGACTCTAAATGATCCCTCCCCACATAAATGTGTGCCATAATACTCTCCGTCTGAAATGATTAGACATTCCTCCCAATTTCTGATCTTTATAGAGTACACAAGCCTGCCTTCTTGGCGGATGCACAATACATTAGGCTTCCCACCTCACAGCTGTATAACTACATTAAAGTACTGCATGTGTACCACAAGCAACTGAGGCACGAGGAACAGCATAAAGCGGACTATCTGTGCAGTCTCTGCTCAATTTGCTAGCCATTTTGGAGCATCATTTACCTCACTCTGTTTCCATGTAAGTGACTGTAGCGGCTGAATGGCCTCCTCCTGTTCATATGTCAGTGACTCAAGGATCTGTACAGCAGGGCCAAGTGCCCAATTGGGCTTCCCCACGTTCCTGTGTAATAGCTCGATGTGCGAACTGGCGTAACAATTCTGTAACTGTGTGATGTTGTATCAGTGATAATGAGAACTGCAGATGCTGGAGAATCCAAGATAACAAAATCTGGAGCTGAATGAACATTGCAGGCCAAGCAGCATCTCAGGAGCACAAAAGCTAACGTTTTCGCCCTAGACCCTTCATCAGAGAGGGGAATGGGGAGAGGGAACTGGAAAAAAATAGGGAGGGGGCGAGGCGGACTGAAGATGGAGAGAAAACAAGATAGGTGTAGAGGTGACTATAGGTGTGGAGGAAGGGAGGGGGTAGGTCAGTCCAGGGAAGACGGACAGGACAAGGAGGTGGGATCAGGTTAGTAGGTAGGAAATGGAGGTGTGGCTTGAGGTGGGAGGAAGGGATGGGTGAGAGGAAGAACAGGTTTGGGAGGCGGAGACAGGCTGGGCTGGTTTTGGGATGCAGTGGCGGGAGGAGACGAGCTGGGCTTGTTTTGTCATGCATTGGGGGAAGGGGAGATTTTGAAGCTTGTCAAGTCCACATTGATACAATTGGGCTTCAGCATCCCTAAACAGAATATAATTTGGTGTTCCTGCAACCTTCGGGTGGCATCCTTGTGGCACTGCAGGAGGCCCATGATAGACATGTCGTCTGAGGAATGGTAGAGGGAGTCAAAACAGTTCGCGTCTGGGATGTGCAGTTGCAAATTGCGAACCGAGTGGAGGTGTTCTGCAAAGGGGCCCCCAAGCCTCCGCTTGGTTTCCCCAATGTAGAAGAAGCCACACTGGGTACAATGGATACAGTATGCCACATTGGCAGATGTGCAGGTGAACATCTGCTTAATATGGAAAGTCATCTTGAGGCCTGGGATGGGGGTGAGGGAGGAGGTGTGGGGGCAAGTGTAGCACTTCCTGCAGTTGCAAGGGAAGGTACCGGGTGTGGTGGGGTTGGAGGGGAGTGTGGAGTGGACGAGGGAGTCACAGAGAAAGTGGTCTCTCCGGAAGGCAGACAAGGGAGGGGGTGGAAAAATGTCTTGGGTGGTGGGGTCGGATTGTAGATGGCGTAAGTGTTCGATGATGATGCATTGTATCCGGAGGTTGGTGGGCTGGTATGTGAGAACATACAAAATGCGGAGGAATGGAATTATTGTACAAAATGCAGAGGAATGGAATTGTGGGAGACATAGCAGTTTGGTTCGGAAATTGGCTTGCTGAAAGAAGACAGAGGGTGGTAGTTGATGGGAAATATTCATCCTGGAGAACAGTTGCTAGTGGTGTAGCTCAAGGGTCGGTGTTGGGTCCACTGCTGTTTGTCATTTTTATAAATGACCTGGATGAGGGCATAGAAGGATGGGTTAGTAAATTGGCAGACGACACTAAGGTCGGTGGAGTTGTGGAAAGTGACGAAGGATGCTGTAGGTTGCAGAGAGACATAGATAAGCTGCAGACCTGGGCTGAGAGGTGGCAAATGGAGTTTGATGCAGACAAGGGTAAGGTGATGCACTTTGGTAGGAGTAACCAGATGACAAAGTACAGGGCTAATGGTAAGATTCTTAGGAGTGTAGATGAGCAGAGAGATATCTGTGTCCATGTACACAGATCCTTGAAAGTTACCACCCAGGTTGACAGGGCTGTTAAGAAGGCATACAATGTTTTAGCTTTTATTAAAAGAGCGATCGAGTTCCGGAACCAAGAGGTTATGGTGAAGCTGTACTAAACTCTGGCGTGGCCGCACTTGGAGTATTATGTACAGTTCTTTTCACCGCATTATAAGATGAATTTGGAAGCTTTAGAAAGGGTGCAGAGGAGATTTACTAGGATGTTGCCTGGTATGGAGGGAAGGTCTTACGAGGAAAGGCTGAGGGACTTGAGACTGCTTACATGAGAGAGAAGAAGTTTGAGAGGTGACTTAATTGAAACATATAAAATAATCATAGGGTTAGATAGGGTGAATAGGGAGAGCCTTTTTCCTAGGATGGAGACGGCGAGCACGAGGGGGCATAGCTTTAAATTGAGGGGTGAAACATGTAGGACAGATGTCAGAGGTAGTTTCTTTACTCAGAGAGTAGTAAGGGAATGGAACGCTTTGCCTGCAGCGGTAGTAGATTCGCCAACTTTAAGTACATTTAAATCTTCATTGGATAAGCATATGGACGTACATGGAATAGTGTAGGTTAGATGGGCTTGAGATCGATATGACAGGTCGGCACAACATCGAGGGCCGAAGGGCCTATACTGTGCTGTAATGTTCTATGTTCTATGTAACGAGGGGGAACCTCTTGGGGCGCTTGTGGCGGAGGCGGGGTGTGAGGGATGTTTTACAGGAAATGCGGGAGACGTGGTCAAAGGCATTCTCGAACACTGCGGGGAGAAAGTTGTGATCCTTGATGAACATGGACATCTGGAATGTGCGGGAGTGGAATGCCTCATCCTGGGAGCAGAGGCGGAGGAGGATTTGGAATCGGGGATGGAATTTTTGCAGGAGGGTGGGAGAAAGGTGGTGTATTCAAGGTAGCTGCGGGAGTCAGTGGCTTTGAAATGGACATCAGTTTCGAGCTGGTTGCCTGAGGTGGAGCTTGAGCGTTCCAGGAAGGTCAAGGATGTGTTTCAGATGACCCAGGTGAACTTGAGGTTGTGGCAGAAGGTGTTGGTGAAGTGGATGAACTGTTCGAGCTCCTCTGGGGAGCAAGAGGCGGCACAGTCATCAATGTAACGGAGGAAGAGTTGGGGTTTGCTGCCTATGTGGCTGCAGAAGAGGGACTCTTCCACGTGACCTACAAAGAGGCAGGCATAGCTTGGGCCCATGCGGTTACCCATGGCCACCCCCTTTGTCTGTGGAAAGTGCGAGGAATCGAAAGAGAAGTTGTTGAGGGTGAGGACAAGTTTGTCTAGGTGGATGAGTTTGTCGGTGGAGAGCGACTGGTTGGGCATGCGGGACATGAAGAAGCGGAGCGCCTTGAGGTCATTTGCATGAGGAATACAGGTGTAGAAGGACTGAATGTCCATGGGGAAAAATAGGCGTTGGGGGTCAGGGAATAGGAATTTCTGGAGGAAGTGGAGGGCATGGGTGGTGTCACGGACGCAGGTAGGGAAATGCTAGATCAAAGGGGAGCAAATGGAGACCAGATAGGTGGAGATGAGTTTGGTGAGGCAGGAACAGGCTGAGACAGTGGGTCGACCAGTGCAGGCAAGTTTGTGGATTTTGGGAGGGAGATAGAAAAGGGCTGTGCGTTGTTGGCGACCAATAAGATTGGAGACTTTGGGTGGGAGGTCCACTGAGGTGATAAGGTCGTGGATGGTATTGGAGATGGTGGTTTGCTGCTCGGGGGTGGGGACATGATCAAGGCAGCGGTAGGAGGAGGTGTCAGATAGTTGGTGTTTGGCCTCTGCGATGTAGAAGTCAGTGCGCCATACTACGACTGCACCTCCCTTGTCTGCGTGTTTGATGGTGAGGTTGGGGTTTGAGCGGAGGGAGCAGAAGGCAGCCCGTTCTGTGGGGGAGAGGTTGGAGTGGGTGAGGGGGTGCAGAGATTGAGGCGGTTCATGTCTGGCTGGCAGATGGAGATGAAGAGATCCAGGGAGGGTACGAGGCTTGGGTGTGGTGTCCAGGAAGAGGACTTGTGTTGGAGGCGGGTGAAGGAGTCAGTGGAGGGAGGGTTAGGCTCCTGGTTACAGAAGTAAGTGTGGAGTCAAAGGCTGCATAAAAACTGTTCGATGTCCAAAAGTGACTGGTATTCGTTGATGTGTGGCTGGAGGGGGACAAACGTGAGCCCCATGCTGCGGACTGACCATTCGTCCTCAGTCAGTGGGAGGTCTGGGGGGAAGCTAAAGATGCAGCAGGGTTCAATGTTGCTGTCTTCTCTGGGGTTCCTGGCTGTGGAGATTGTGGACAGAGTGATGAGGTCGTCGGCTGTGGGCGCAGTTGCGTCGGCGTCAGCTGTGGGCGGTGTTCCATCAGCGTAGGCTGTCGGCGGGGTTCCATCGGCGTCGGGTGTGGGTGGGCTTCCTTCATCGTCGGCTGTGAGCGTAGTTCTGTCGGTGGTGGGAGGAGCAGTGAGGGTGATGTGTGTGGTTTTGGTTCTGGAAGTGGAGGCAGTGACTGCAGGAGTGGTCATGTTCGCGGTCCCGGACGTGATGTGCCTGGCGGTGGCGGATGTGACGTCATCGGTGGGTTCATCGGCCGTGTCCTTGTGGTCAATAGTGGCGGCTGCATGTTGGGGGATGTGCAGAGTCAGGCTCGGGATTTTGGAGGTCGGGGAATCCTTTTTAAGGTGGCAGAAGCCAGTGAGTTTGTTGTACTTAATTTTTGGTGTCCAGTAAAGCTGAGTAGAACTGGGTGTCAAGTCTGTGGATCCTGCAGAGGATTAAAAACAGGAGAGGTCTTTGCAGGTCTGGCAGAGGGAGGCTCTCTACGTCCTGCCCAGTTTCACCATACCAAATGCAAAACTTCTCATTTATCTAAATTAAACTCCATCAGCCACACCTAGGCCCGTTGGTCCATCTGATCAATGTCCCATTGCACTGAAATAATCTTCACCACTGTCCACGACACTACGTTTTGTTGTCATCTGCAAACTTACGAACCATGTTCGAAAGTTTTGACAAGATTTGAACAAAGGAAGGAAACACACTCAAAACACAAGAAAGGAAAGCCCTAAAAGGACTCAAAAAAGACAAAAACACCGTTATCATACCTGCAGACAAAGGACGCTTGACAGTCATCTTAAACCGAACAGACTACATTGAGAAAGCGAACGCACTGCTTGCAGATACCGACACTTACCAACAGGTGGCGATAGACCCGACTCCACAACTGGAGAACCGAATCACAGCCTTACTCAAAAAAACTTCAAAAATCTGGAGAATTAAACAAGAGAGACTTGCAAAAAAAAAAACGAATCACAGACTTACTCAAAAAAACTTCAAAAATCTGGAGAATTAAACAAGAGACTCTTGCAAAAAAACCCAAAGCACTGCCTTACTCAAAAAGACTTCAAAAATCTGGAGAATTAAACAAGAGAGACTTCCAAAAAATGATGCCAGATGGATCCAACACACCAGGCTTCTTAGGACTACCACAATTCACTAACCAGGAGCCCCACTCAGACCTATAGTCTCGCCACTGGGAACACCACCGTACAGATTAGCCAAGCAACTACACCAAAGACTAAAACACCTCGCAGAAGACTCGTGCCACTCCATTCACTCAACCCAAGAATTCCTGGACACGCATCCAAGACATCAAGATAGAAGAGGATGAAATAATTGTCTCCTTTGACATAACAGCACTGTTCACATCCATCAACATCAAACTGGACAAAGAAACACTGATTACACTATTCGAAAAAAACAAAGACAGATGCACCAAACACCACCAACCTCATTAGCAAGGACAACATCATCAAGCTAGTGGACCTATGCCTTACCACCCACTTCACTTACAATAACAAAACCTACAGAAAAACCAATGGAACACTCATGGGATCTCCGATATCAGGGTTCTTAGCAGAGGCAGCAATGCAGAGACTTGAACTAACAGCTCTGCCAATCATCCAACCCAAACTTTGGGTCCGCTATGTGGATGACACCTTCGTTATCACGAAATAAAACAAACTACAGGCAACTTTCAAGACCAGCAATAATACTCTTACTGGCATAACATTCACAAAAGTGGAGGAAAAACACAACAAACTGCCATTCCCAGATGTCGCAGTAGAGCGAACAGCCAATGGGGAACTTCCAACCAGCTTCTCCAGGAAAACAACACATACGGACCAAATACTGAACTATAGGAGTAACCATCCCAACACCAACAAACGAAGCTGCATTAGAACATTATTCCAACGAGCCACCACACACTGCAGCACCGAGGAACTACGAAGAGCAGAAGAAAATCACCTATACAGCGCATTCAAAAAGAACGGGTGCCCTATGAACACAGTCCGCTGATTCCTCAGCAACAAACCCAAACAAACAGACAAAATGGGCCCAGAAACTGTACCCACTCTCCCCTATATCAAAGACATCTCGGAAATGATTGCCAGACTACTCAGACCTCTTGGTATCACGGCAGCCCACAAATCCACCAACACACTAAAACAGCGGCTAATGAACTTAAAGACCCTATACAGACAACAAGCAAAACAAACGTCATTTACAAAATACCTTGCAAGAACTGTGACAAACACTACATTGGACAAACAGGTAGAAACCTAGCAACTAGGATACACGAACATGGACTAGCCACAAAAAAAAAACATAATCCACTATCACCAGCATCCTCACATACAGATAAGGAAAGACACCACTTTGATTGGGACAGCACATCCATCGTATGACAAGCCAAGCAGAGACACGCACTAGAATTCCGAGAAGCATGGCATTCCAACCGGAACTCCATCAACAAACACATTGATTTGGAGCCTATCTCCCATTCTCTGAGAAAAAGAACAGGAAATGACATCACGAATGCAGGAAATGACATCACCACCCTATGGAAACCTAAAAGGATAAATAGAAAGTGGGACATAACACCAGCGCTTCACTGGAGGTTCACTGATGATGTTACCTAAAATGGTGACGAAACGTCTGAAAACGAACCTCCCAGCTCAGTGAGCAAACTCGCATCCATTACGAACCATGTCTCTGATATTCACAGCCAAATCCTTTATATTAATGATGGAAAGCAGTGAACTCAGCATTGATACTTGCGGCACACTGCTGATCACTGGTCTCCAGTTTGTAAAACAATCCTCTGCCTTCAAGCCAATTTTGAATTCAATTGGCTACCTCCCCCTGGATCCCAGGTGTCCTTCCGTTAATAACGTGTCTACCATTAGGAATCTAACCAAGCTCCTTTCGAAAGTCCATACAGACAATTTCTGCCACACTGCCTTAATCAACCTTCTTTCTCACCTTTTCAAAATAATCAAGTTAGTGAGACATGCTTTCGACCACACAAACCCATGTAGACTATCATTAATCAATGCTTGCCTTTCCAATTGCATGTAAGTCCTATCCCTCAGAATCCCGTCCAACAACTTACGCAGCACTCATGTCAGCCTCACTGGTCTATGGTTCCCTCGTGTGGCTGGTCACTGTTTCCTTTTCCAGTCCCACTCCTCCACTGGTCACAACAAATTTTAAATGTAACCAGGTTGGTGATGTGGTCGATGATGTAGATCTCAGACTGGGTCAGGGGCGATGTTAGGAACAAATCAGGCAGTTTTGTTTGTGACAGCAGCGAACTCGTCTAAAAATGCTGTAACTGTGTGAAGTTAGTTTGTTCTGTAATCTTTTGAGAGAGAGATTGAACAAGCAGCACAAAGGTGCTTAGTAAATAAAACTTGAGTAAACAGCTTTAGAGGCTTCAGTTATTTTTTTCACAACATCTGTCGACTGTTGTAGCTCTGAAGAATTGTCAACAGAAAGGCACCACAGACTTCTGGGGATGAGAATTCCCATTCAAAAAGCCCTTTTAGAACTTCTTCTCATTCATCTTATAGAATCAGAAACTCACACAGCAGAGAAACAGACCCTTTCGTCCAACTTGTCCACGCTGACCAAAAATCTACTGAAAAAAGAAACAAATGTATGACCAAAATAAAGTTACTCAAGCTATGATGGAAAGAAGAGTGAAAAGTACTTTGGATTACAGACACACAAACACACACACACACACACACACACACACACACAAACACACACACACACACACACACACACACACACACACACACATTAGTTTGCACTTTTGATGACAAACTTAAGTGTTAATACGAAATAACTTTATCCACACAATACTTGAACTTATGATGAGATGAAAGATGTGCGTTTGCCCCAAATGTTATTCTGATTCCAAATGTGTTCTGTTCGCACAAGTTGACGGCAATGGGATTAGTTGCTGGACCAGTTAGATTTGGCTGAATTCTCTTTGCTTCAGGCAGTGGGAGCTTCCAGTGAATCCTAGTCATGAGTCCTCCCCGAGTGGTAAAGATGACTGACGGTGTTTAGTTCTCATACATTGCTATGATGAGGAAGAAGGAAAGAGAGAGGGAGCAATAGGCCGTTGCTAAACAGGGAGGTGACATTAGTTTTGCCTCTCTGAGTTGAATCACACAATAACGTTAATCAACCACTAAACTGGAACATATGAGGCCTCCTTGAACGTTGTCTGATCTATATGTTGCTGCCACATTTTTTGCTCCATGTCGGTTCATCAAAACTGCTGTAATACACAGAGCCATTTCCTGAGCAACAAATGGGCCTACTTGATTTAAATATATGTTTATAAGTGCCTGTGTAATTTAAAAAAATAAAACGTTTAATATATTCACAATACCTGTGTTTAAATGAATATTTATTCTTCCTAAATAAACTCAGAAATTACGAAAAAGCTGAGCAGGCTTGGAGCATCTATGAAGAGAAATCAAAGTTAATGTTTCAGGCCCAGTGAACCTTCCTCAGAACCTGTTTTATTTTTAAAATTATTTTCTCAGCTTTATTCTCCCATACACGAGGAAATATCCATCAGGTATTCACAAGCTACACTGTCCACAAAATCTTATATGTCAAGAAGAACATTTGTCGTTCTCAGATCTGAGCTAATAAGCCTCCAGAACATAATGTCTTCATCCCAGGGAGGTGCATATTGAACCACGTTTGAAAATTTTCAAACACAGTTTTGTTTTTGTTTTTCAATTTAGGGCATCATAACTACATACAGAGTATCAAATTTTCTCTCAGGAATGCCCTGTACAGATGCAGGGAAACATGCCTAAGATTATACATAGCACCTCTTGTAGGAAACAACATCATTCAATTCACCTTCCAAATCAATTGCAACATCTTCAGAATAATATTATATGATTTCTGTACCAGGACACACAAATCACTCTGTAGCACGGACCCCTGCGTTCCTTCTCCAGTCATATAATTTACTGCTGTTTTACCCTTTCCCCCAAACACAAACTTCCAATAGCCCACACTGTACTGTTTTATTTACATTGCCAAGATTTTGCTCATTATCATACCCTGTCTGCAGTCCATTGGAGATGCTCTGCCTCCACTTGACATCTTATTGAATGACGATACTGGTGCACTAGCAAATTGAGCTCTATTCCTATCAGCCCTTCATCCAAATCGTTAATCTAAGTTGTAAACTGTTGATGACCTCACACTGATCCCTGAGGAATTCCAAAAGTTGCAGCTTTCCAAACTGAAAATAAGCAATTATCTCGACTCTGCATTTCCTGTTTGTGAGACAGGGGCCGCTGTGTAGAAGCTGAAAAAGGCTGCAGGGCCTCTCCTGTGGTGTGCAGCTGGTTGCTGAGGTTTATCTGAGCTCAGCAATATGCCATTAGAGCAATTTGTTTTTAGGTCATCAGGTAGAGGTTGTACTGTCAATGATTCTGATCTTTGAGAATTTAAAAAAAACAAGCTCAGAATATAGGGTGATATTTGAGTAGAATGCTGCACAGTCAAAAATGCTGTCCTTCAGAGCATCAATAAATCTCGTCTGCCCTCTCAATCAGGTGTTCAATTTTCCCCAGAAATGTATTGAGGAGGAGGGGAGATTACATTTTAGTCAGGTTAACATTTGTCCCTTTAACAACACCACGAATACAGATAATCTTAATGATTAACTTCATTGATGGCTGTGGGTGTTGTGTGGAAAAATTGCCGCAATTGGTAAACAATAAAATAAAATAAAATATCTTTGACGAGTGACCTTACAGACGTTTGCAAATTCGTGAGGGACACAGATCTTTAAACAATGCAGGTCTTTTCCCCGGTGTGGGGTTGCCCAAAATGAGAGGGCACAGCTTTAATGAGAAAGGGGAGATATTTAAAAGGGACTTAAAGGACATTTTTTTTCATGCAGACAGTTGTGCATTTATTGAATGAGCTGCCAGAGGAAGTTGTGGAGGCTGGTACTATTACAACATTTAAAAGGCATCAGGATGAGGATATGTTTGGAAAGTGTGTAGATAGGTATGGGCCAAATGCTGGCAAATGGGCCTAGATTTATTTAGGATATCTGGGCAGCATGGACGATTTGGACGGAAGGGTCTGTTTGCATGCTGTATATCTCTATGACTCTACGCATGAGTACTTCATTCTTGATCTGTGTAACTCCGGTGCGGAGAAGAGTGATCTCCTATCTCACTGAAACAACCATGGCTGTTTGAATTGGGATTTCCTTTTCCTCCGTAACAGCCTCGAGAGAACAACACACAGGACAGGAACTGCAGTTGGCCATTCGGACCCTCAAGCCTGCTGCTCAATTTGGAAAGATCATGGCTGATCTGTTTCTGGCTGAACACCCCTTTCCTGTTTACTACCAATAAATATTGTCTCGGCTGATAATCAAAGGTCAGTTGAGGTCAGCATTAAATATCTTTAATAACCGAGTCTTCACTATTCCCTGGGGATGAGAACACGATAGACCGCACAATATTAAAGAGAATGAAATATTCTTATCACAAACTTAATTGGGAGACTCCTTAAAATGTGTTAACCTCATAGCAAGTTAGCTCCACTTTAAAGAGCACAACAAATAGGAGCAGATGTAGGTCATTCATCCCCTCAAACCTATTCTGTATTCCGATTAACTCTGTTCAGTAAAGTATTTATCAATCTCAGTCATCACTGCTCGCTTGGGAAAATATTCCTCATACCTTCAGACCACGTAGCATGAGAAATTGGAACAGAATTCGACAGTTGGCCAATCAAGTCTGCTCTGCTGTTCGATTATGCTTCACATGTTTCTCAAAACAATTCTCTTGCCTTCTCAACATAAACCTCGATCTGCCTATTGATGAAAACGCATCTATCTGTCTTAAAAATGTGTGTGTGTGTGTGTGTGTGTGTGTGTGTGTGTGTGTGTGTGTGTGTGTGTGTGTGTGTGTGTGTGTGTGTGTCTGTGTATTTCTACTCATGGCAAGAGACAGGGTGGTCATGAAGGATCGTCCATGATTAGCGGTGATCCACATAAAATCTGATCGGAGCAGGATTTACTTGTTTGTCATTTAAAAATATGATTTAGATGAAAATTATAGAAGGCGTGGTTACCAAGTTTACGGATGACACTGAGATTAGTTGAATCGTAGACAACGAATGTTATCCAAAATTACAAAGAGATCCTGATCAATTTGATGAATGAATCATAAAGATGTACAGTATAGGAACAAATCCTTTGGCCCAACATGTCCATGCTGACTGGGTATCCGAAATTACTCTAGTCCTATTTGCCAGCATTTGGCCTTTATTCATCTGAACTCTTACAATTTATGTACCCATCCAGATATCTATAAAATGGTGTCTTCACAAGCCTCCAGCAATTCATCTTGCAGCTCATTTCGATGTTTTTTAAAAAATATTTCCCCTTGCACCTTAAACCTGTGCCTTCTAATTTTTGACTCCCCATACTCTGGGAAAAATAGACCCTGACTATTTACTCTATCCATGCCCTTCATGATTTTATAAACATATATAAGGTGCACATTTTACTGCAATCAACATGAATTGCTGTGCTTTCTGTTATCCCGGGCCTGAATTCTGAAATACAACACTGATACTTCTTCCTTCTCGATCACGCCACAATTCTCGAAAAAGTTTAACCAATTTGTTCAGACATTTAATGAAACACATCTGTGGGATTTCAATCTCGACCTTTGGGCCCAAAGGTGGAGTCACTACCACGACATTGAGATAACCACTGGACCTGCAACATTATTCTCCACTATGTTTGCTCATCAATCTGTTCTGAGAGGCTATGACACACTTTTGTGACTGGGAGGACTTGAATCCAGAACTTTTGGCCTCGAGCCTGAGACATTACCACAAGTTCAGGGATGGGAATCAAACCCAGAGCTCTGGCACAGAGACATTGGCGCAACCCTTTTCACGAAACCAAAGTCACGCCCAGATTTTAGTCTCAAGTTGCAGGCCAGACTTCAGTTGAGTTTGGAATTATCAAAATCTGGCTATCTTTACTGAATTACACAGGTAAGGTGATTCAGCGTTGAACAGATGCAAGGTACTTGTCTCAAATACCGGATGTTGAGGGCATGTGCTTTGCATTGGGATAAACTATTAACATCTTTATTTGTTTGGCTATGATTTCCAGTTTTAATGGTTATGATCTGAAACACTCCCTCTCCTGACCCCTTGTCCAACTGCCAGCAAACCCCCTCCTCCTAGACACCACCCCAAGGCCGCCTCCCCTCCTTCGACCTCTTCATCTCCAACTGCCGTCAAGACATCAATTGTCTCAACATCTCCACCCATCTCCCTCACTCCAAACTCTCCCCCACAGAATATGCAGCCCTCCTCTCCCTCCACTTCAACCCCAACCTCACTATGAAACCTGTGGACAGGAGAGGCTCATTTATAGTAAGGTGCACTGACCTCTGCATCAATGAAGCCAGATGCCAGCTCTCTGACACCTCCTACTACCGCCCTCTTGATCATGACGCCACACCCGATCAGCAAAACATCGTCTACAAACCATCCACAATCTCATCACTTCATGTCACCTCCCACTCACAGCCTCCAACCTCATTGTTCCCCATCACCGTACCGCCTGTTTCTTTCTCCTTCGCAAAATCCATAAACCTGACTGCCCTGGTTGACCCATTGTGTCCACCTGCTCCTGCCCCACCGAACTTATCTCCACTTATCTGGACTCCATTTTCTCCCCATTGGTCCAGGAACTCCCTACCTACATCTGTGACACCGCCCATGCCCTCCACCTCCTCCAGAACTTCCGATTGCCTGATCCCCAACACCTCATCTTCACCATGGACGTCCAGTCCCGAAACACCTATATTCCCCATTCAGATGGCCTAAAGGCCCTCCGCTTTTTCCTGTCCTACTGACCCGGCCAGTTCACTTCTACTGACGCACTTATATATTTTGCCGAGCTTGTCCTCACCCTCAACAAGGTTCGACTTTAAATCCTTCCACTCCCTACAGGCAAACCGGGTGGCCATGGAGAGTCTCAGGCGCCCAAACTGTCCCTGCCTCTTTGTAGGTTACATGAAACAATCCCTTTTCCGAAGCTCCACCGACCCTATCTCCCACCTCTTCGTCTGTTATATTGATGACTGTATCCGTGCACCGTCATGCTTCCCTGAGGTGGACGAACAATTTATCCACTTCACCAACACCTTCCACACCCAACCTGGAGTTTACCTGGACCATTTCTTGATACTTGTGACTCCTTCCAGGACTTCTCAGTTTCCAGCTTCAGCAAACACCTGGAAACCAATATACATTTCAGGCCTACTGACACCCACAGCTCCCTCGAACACATCTCTTCCCACCCACCTTCCTGTAAAAATGCCATCTCCTATTCCCAATTCCTTCACCTCTGCCACATCCGCTCCTGAGATGAGGCATTCCACACCTGGACGTTCCAGATGTCTTCATTTTTCAAGGGCTGCAACTTCCCCTCCACTGTGGGACCATCTGAGCCATTTTCCCAAAAACCCATCTGACTCAACGATGTCCTTTCGGGAGGAATTCTGCAGTCTTCACCTGGTATACTCACATGCGGAGAAATGTGCTATGGCTTCAGTGTATTGTTAGATTTTCAGATGATGAATCCTAGGCCTAGATCCAGAAGGAGCAAGAACCTGTCTGTGTATCCCAGAGGTTTCCAATATTGTCTCAAAAACTTCCATTATCCTCGATCCTTCAGGAATGTGATCCTGGGTTTGTGTTATTTCACTCCCTCGCCAGTGAACCTCTGCTGTCCAGCTATCATTCTGGTGAATCTACCCTGCAACCAAACTGATATGGACTCCCAAGGGCCAAATCTTTCCTGCCTCTCTCAATTATAAAGTCAATGTTAATGCTGTGCTAACATCGAATGGCTACTGTGAACAAGCCTATAATGTGTCACTGACTGACACCATCTGAATCATTCATCTTGGCTGTGCAGATTAGAAAACATCTCTCAGCCTTCTACAGGCAAATCATAGCGAGATGTGAGCCAAAGCATTTTGGATGTAAGTCTAAGGCGGGACAATATAAATGGTACAATACTAAACATCACGCGGGAACAGGGAAAAATGAAGTTTGATTCGAGAATTGTGTCTGTACAGGAGAGAGACAAATGTGACAACTTCAGACATTCCTGTATTGTAGAAATTTCAGAAGAAGTATATGGAGAACTCGGTAAGAAAGCATATGCAAATTTTGTTTGCTTGAGATGCAAGTTTCAGAATCTGTTTATAGCCTACTGCTCCAAGCGAAATCCATGTTTAATCAGTGTCTGTCTAATGTACTAAACTTCAAACGGCCAGAGCAACAGGAACATACTCAATGTGACACGTCACTTCAGACACTGAATTTTAATAGTGAGGCTTCCTTCATAAACTATTACAGAGTTTTAACCTGGAGTCAGGCTTCAGTCATTCCCAGAACAGCAATTTAACAAGCGTCCTACTGACCTACAGTGGCTATGAATGTTCTACAGTCTCAAGATATAATAAACATAATTGTAAATAAATAAGACATGGGGATCAACAAGGCCACAGCAGTGAGTGAGAGTGGCAGTGAGGGAATGGGAGTGACTGTGAGGGCTGGGAGTAACTGCAAGGGAGTGGGAGTGAGACCGTAGGAGACAATCAGGACATTAGAAGAAAAAGAGTGATCAAGTGAGAGAGTAAGACAGAGTGCATGAGAAAGCGCAAGATAGATGTCAAGTGTGTGACAGTGCGGGAGTGAGAGAGTGACAGCGAGAGCGTGAGAATCTGACAGTACGATGGTGAGAGAGTGACATCGAAGGGGTGAAAGTGACAGTGAGGTGGGGAGATAGGGACAGCGAAGGGCTGGGAGTGACAGTGCGGGTTTGAGAGTCAGAGAGAGCAGGAGTGAGAGACTGACATCGAGGGGGTAACAGTGACGGCACGGAGGTAAGAGTGAGACAACGATTGCAAGGGGAAGAGTGTGATAGCAAGGGGGCGAGAGTGAAAGTGCACGTGTGAGAGAATGACAGCAAGGGGGTGAGAGTGACAGCGAGAGGGTGAGAGTGAATGTGAGGGAGTGAGAGAGTGACCGTGACAGTGATAGTGAGGAGGCAAGAGTGACAGCGAGGAGGTAAGAGTGACAGAGAAAGGTGAGAGAGACAGTGAGGGACTGAGAGACTGACAGTGTGGAGTGAGAGACTTACATCGAGGGAATGGGAGTGACAACAAGGGGTAAGTGTGAAAGTGAGGAGGCGAGAGTAATAGCAGGTTGTGAGAGTGACAGCAAGGGGAACAGAGTGACAGCGACAATGTGAGAGTGACAGTGCAGGAGTGAGAGAGTGACAGTATGTGCATGGGAGTGAAAGCGAGGAGGTGAGAGTGAAAGTGAGGGAGTGAGAGAGTGACAGTGACCTGGTGAGAGTGACAGTTAGAGGGTAAGACAGTGACAGTGAGGGGAGTGAGAGTGACAGCAAGGGCATGAGAGAGTGACAGCAAGGGAGTGAAATTGAAAGCGAGGAGTGACAGTGACAGCAAGAGAGTGACAGTGACAGTGAGGGGGTGAGAGTGACAGTGAGGTAGTGAGAAAGTGACAGCGACAGGGTGAGAGTGAGACAGCAAGAGGCTGAGAGTGACAGTGAAGGGGTAAAAGTGACAGTGAAGGAGTAAAAGTGATAGCAATGGGGTGAGAGTGAAAGTGAAGCAATGAGAGACGCTGAGAGGTGGTGAGAATGGGACGGCAAGGAGGCCAGACCAACATTAAGGTGGTGAGAGAATGATAGCGAGGAGGTGAGAGTGACAGAGATGGGGTGAGAGTGTGACTGCGATGGGGTTAGAGTGTGACAGTGATAGTGAGGGTGTGAGTGTGAGACAGTGAGGGGGTAGAGTGTGACAGTGAGGGGTTGAGAGTGAGACAGTGACAGTGTGAGTGTTTGACAGTGAGGGATTGACAGTGAAACAGTGAGAGGGTGAGAGTGAGACAATGAGAGGGAGTAACTGTAACAGCGAGGGAGGAAGACTGACGGTGAGTGTGTCATTGTGACGGTGAAGGAGTTGGAGTGACACTGAGGCAGTGGGAGAAAGTCAGTCTGTGAAGGAGTGAATGCAGCACTGACGCTGTAAAAGGGGAATGGAGAGGGAGTGAGTGTGACAATAAGCAAGTGGAAGACACTGAGTTTGAGACAGCGACAGAGGGACCATGATTCAGCAGCAGAGCGAGCGAGAGACAGTGATGGAGAGAGTGTGAAGGAGTGACAGAGTGAACAACAGACAGCGATGGAGACAGCGAGAGACAGTGACAGAGGGAGTGTGAGACAGCAACAGAGGGTGAATGAGGGAGCGATGGAGGGAGCATGAGACAGCGAAGGAGGGAATGTGAGGGAGGGACAGAGGGAGCATGAGGAAGAGTGAGACAGCAATGCAGGGCGCATGAGACAGTGAAGGAGAAAGCGTGAGGTTCTGAGCTGTCACAATAGTCGACGGTAACGATTCCCGCTCTGTGCAGCTGGAGTAAATAGGACAACCTCTCACTTTTTCACCCTGGGCGATCATCTATCTTGCTCCATTCTTCACTGCCGAGGTGTGATTTCGATGAGATCGAGTGCAGGCTGACATCTGCAGCAAGATCTTTCTGAAGTTCGTTCACAGGATAAGAGGATCGCTGGAGAGGTGGCATTTATTGTACTGACTGCAGTTAAGGGTTAACCACATTGCCGTGGGTCTGTGGTCGCATTGTAGGCAGTTTCCTTTCCCAAAGGTCATTAGTGAACCAAATAAGTTTTCCTCTTAGCAAGCTTAATTCAAGTTATATATTAAATTCAAATGGCAACATTCGAACATGGATCGCCCAGAAGGATTAACAGCACAGTGATAACACCACTCAGCTATCGCCTTGCCACTACCAAGGGCAAGCAAGTTTTAAAGAACCTCTGCCCGTGGAAATCTGCCTGAATCACTGGTGGTGAAAAGCCCAACATAAACACAACTGTCTTTATCTTCAATGTCGTAAAGTTTCAGTCCCCTGTTACTGTTCCTCATGGGTGGAAACTCTTTCTCACTGTCTGCATTGTACAAACACTAGTGCTATGAAATTTCCATTTAGTCTTCTTTGCTCTGAAGAGAACAACCTCACACTCTGGAATTTCTCCATAAAACCCTAGGATATGCTCCATGGACAACATCTCTGGCTCTGGTTTGCTGCAGTGTCCCAGTGAAGCCCAATGCAAACTGTAGGAACAACACCTCATTTTCAGCTTGGGGACCCTACAGCTCTCCAGACTCAGTACTGAGTTCTATAATTTTAGGACATAAATGCTCCCATGTCCCAGAACCCACCCCACACACCAGCCCTTGTTAACACATAGCCTGCCACTACACACCTTCTGCTGTTAGCCACTAACAGTCCCCATTCGCAACTACTCACCCTCCCAGCCTGATCTTTAGCAACTCTTTTGTCTGTCTAACTGTTTTTCTCTCTCTTTATGTCCTATTGTATTGTTCACTCTCTACCTCACCCACCTCCCTATTTTCTGCATATAAACTGACATTTTCCCAGCCACCATCAGTTCTGAGGAAGGATCACCAAACCCAATATGTTAACTTTGTTTTCTCCTCCACAGATGCTGCCACACCACCGGAGCTTTACCAGCAATTTTGTATTTGTAGTTAAAACTGGGATCAGCATTACACAAAATTAATGAACATTTTTTTTTTACCCTGGGTTCTTGTCAATTGTTGGCACATTATTTTCTCCCTGCATCCTTTTATGAACAGGATGGAATATATAAAACCCTGCAGTGTTCTGACACTACTTCCACATATAAGGAAGAAAGATTAAAAAGATTGAAAGATTTATGGTCCGTCGCTCGACAACATTCATCCATTCCATCCAGACCAAGTAAATGTTCCTTTTTTATTGTGATCTGAAGAGTGATGTCAGAAAGGGGTTAAATGAAACTTTGTTCAGTGGATGTGATTAATGTCAGTCCCCACGGATTCTAAATTTCCCAGTGGAGAATTTCCACGTTTTAATGATAAAAGGCTCCGTTCAATGTGTTTTCCTGTACCATGAGCAGGAGCAACATCCACAGCACTAACAGGGATCAGCAGCTACTGAGAGAGGGGGAGGAGAGATCAGAACCTGGGAACACCTGACTGGAATTTTACAACAATGGATCAGAATCTAAGGCCAATAGACTGGGATGTTACAGACTTGGAGCAAAATCTGAGAACTATATACTGGAATTTTACAGTAATGGACAGGAGTTTATCCGGGAAAGTTTGGAATCGTTCTAATTATTATCATGGGATCTCATTATCATTGCGAATTTTCTATGCCCTTTTGAAGACTCAATATTTTTATTATCCTATCCTGGCTATCATTGGTGTACCTGGTAAGTCTCAACATCCAGTTTTTTTTTGTTATTCTCCATAAACTAAGGATGACTCTCCCACGATTCGTTTCATTTTCTCTGGACTCATTGTTACTGTTAATGTTCCTATGATAACTCTGAATCCAGATTTTCACTAAACGAATCACTCCAAACTGCATTTGTGACCTTGATCATTCACTATCTCCCTCTTTCCTTCTGTCAGTATCTTTTGTTGGTCTCGATGCTGACTTATTCAGTTTCAGCTGTGAACCATGATTCATTTTATCACTGTCCTTGTTATTTAAATTTTGGGAGAATGGAGGTCACTGGATTCTGTTCCGGTTATAGACTGCATTTTGTTCCTCTGACTCCTCCAGTTCACACTATATTACTATGTCCTGAAATCTATTTCCATGACAGTAAAATACTGCTTTCCATTCTTGTGGGGAAAGGAACGAAGTGACATTTAATGTATCATGTTACATCCCACCTGCCAAACTATTACGCATTACCTTTAACTGTTTATATCCATTTACAGATTTCTGAGCTTTTCTTGAGAATTTAAGTTCATGCGTATCTTAGTGCCCTCGCCAAACGCAGCTATGTTATACTTATTCCACTGTCCCAAATCATTAATACAGTTTGAAAAAAATTGTGGACTCAGCACTGGTCACTGTGTGACTCCACTGCTTACATTCTGTCACACTGATCTGGATGACTTATCCTGAGTGTCCACTTTCAGTTTGTTAGACAGTCCTTCCCCATTCCCGGTTAGGACATTTGAAGGTCTGTACAAGCACAAGGAGCACCATTCAGCAATTCAGCTCCTCTAGCCCTTCTAACATTTAATACCGTCATGGTTGATGTCATCTCAGCCTCGGTTTTTCTTTCCTGACTGCTTTCCAGAACCCTTTATTTACTCAATGCCCCAGCATCCACTGCACTCTGGGTAGTGCATTACATTGGGGCACAACCCTTTGAGGGAATTGAATTTTCCTCACCTCTGTCTTAAATATGCTCAGTCTTATGCTAAAGCTATGGCCTCTTGTTCTAGTTTGGCCCATATGAGGAATTATCTACTCAAAACTTGCATTATCAATTACATTCAGCTTCTTACATACGTCAATAAGATCTCCTGTCGTTCTTCTAAACTCTAGAGAGTATACGCCTGAACTGTTCAATCTCTGACAATTAAGACAAACCCCTCATGTCTGAAAAACAATTTAGTGAACCTCTTCTGCACTGTCTCCAGTGCAACTTCAGCCCTCCTTGAGTCAAGACACCAAAACTGTATATAGCACCTCAGTTGTGGGCTTACAAAAGGTTTGCATAGTTGCAGCTATGCTTTCCTGCTTTTTAGAAAGAAACACTGACATTGCATGAGCTTTGTCCAATACTTATTGTGCTTGCCAGCCGGTTTTCTGTAATATGTATGATGATACTGACATCCCGCGACAGTTCACTCTCTGAAGTGAATAAGTTCCCTCTCTCTTCATCTGGCTTATATGCATAATTCCATAATTATCCATATTGAAATTCATCTGCCAACTGTTGGCCTATTCACTGTACGTATTCATATCCATTTACACATTGCATTTATCTTCAATGGATCTTACGTTTCCATTTGTTTTCATGCCATCTGAAAATGCAGTGACAGTATTTTCTACCCCCTTGTCTCGGTAATAATATAGATTGTAGATATTTCGAGCGTGGAACTGAACTCCAAGCCACACCAAAAGTTGTCAACCAGAAAACAACCCATTTATTTCAACTCTGTCCATTTTGTTGGTTCACCAATCCTCTATCAAAGCTCACCCATGTGTTCTAATTTAGCATATTAATCACTTGTCTAGTAGGTTATTCAATGCCTTCTGTACGTCCAGATGTATGACACCTCTAGGATCCACATTACCAACATACTTGCTGTGCTAACCATCAAGTCACCATGCTGCCACCTTTAAAGAACTTGATGAAATATTTCAGAATCTGTTGATTCTTCATGAAACCATGCTGACTAGGATGAATAATGGTTTGAGTTTGAAAATCTGCACTTTTAGGAATTGATCTTGTGTGATCAGAACTGTGATTTGAAAAGTTTGCTAGAAAGGAACTTTTGGGTGTAATAATTATAGTATCTTGAATTATGTATGACATCTTTTGTTTGTGTTTTTTTCCTTTATTAGAATCATAAAGCTGAATTAGGCAAGGCATCAAGGTGTGAGGGGCAAGATGGCTTCAGTGAGTTGGAAAAGCATATGATAAAATGATTTAATGAAAAATAGGCAATGTCTGCTATTCATAGAATTTTTGTAATGTGTACAATATATATATATATCCATCATGTGCAAACAGAAAGAGGGAAAGGTTATTCAATGATTGTTAATGAAAGAAGTTAAAGATAGCATTAGTTCAAAGGAAGTAGGTTGAAAACTTGCCAGATATTGTGGTAAGCAATAGGTTCACTGAAATTTAGGAAGAAGTAAAAGAAGAACACAAGTATGATCAAAAATTAAATTCGTAAAGACAGCAAGGATTCAAACTAACAAGAAACAGAAAGACTGTCAGGAAGCAAACAAAAATGAAAACAAGGTCAAATATGGAACAATGAATGTGCAGAAACGAAAGTTTATTGTAGAAAACAGAGAAATTACAGTGAAACGAAAGAGAAATTTTATGCCTGTCTTCATGGGTAAAGGTCCAGAAAGCCTCCCAGAAATATGAAGTGACTGTAGGACTTGTGTAACGAAAGACTAAAATCATCCATAACAGTGACAAGGTAGGATTTGAAACGATAGCGGGATTAAAAATTAGTAAGTCTGATGGACCAGTTATACTTCATACTAGAATGTTAGATCAAGCAACAATAGACATATTGATTGTTGTAGGACTCAGTGTGTTCTTTTCTTGTACATGCTGCAAAAGCAGGACGACAACCTGGATAATTAGAAGGTCATAAATATAACCCAATGGTATAAGAAGGGAAGGCGAAGAAGAGTGGCAAACTACAGGACCATTAAATTGTCATCCACAGTTGGGAATCTGTTACAATCTAACATAAAGTATGGGATATTGGATATTTAGAAAGTAATAGCAAAATTGAAGAGCATACTAATGAATTTATGAAAGGAAAATTCCAATTAACAAATTTTTATTTCAAATTGGTTGAAGGTGTTTCTTGTCGACATAGATGGTTCAGAGCCAGTGGATGTGGTATATATGGATATTCAGGACCATTTTCAGAGGCCTTACACAGTGAATTACTAAATAAAATCAAAACCAGGGGTAAATTGAGAAATATAAGCAAATGGAATGGTGAATGTTAGGTTATCTTCATTTCAAGGGAATTGTAATTAAGGAATAAACACATCCTGCAGGAGTTGCATATAGTGTTGGTGAGACTGTACCTGAAGTATTGTGTCCAGTTTTCTATGAAAGAATATACTGAACAAATGGAAAGTGCTGCTATTTAATCCTAAAGATGGCAAGAGTGTCTGATGAGGATACACGACCTGTGATCCCTCTAGTTTCAAAGAAGGAGAATGGTCACAATGAAATATAGAAAATTCAGACAGAGAGGGCTGACATGGAGCAGTGTAGGCAGGCAAGATTACGGAGAATTCCAAAACATTCTACTTGTCCATCAAGTCGAGAAGTTCAAGCCGGCAAGATTAGGGAGAATTCCAAAATATTCTACATGCACATCAAGCAGAGCAGACTTCGCAAGGAACAATGAGACCCTATCAAAAACCAAGGACCAATCTGTGTGCGAAGCTGGATAACATCGATAGATTGATACGGTGAGTATTTTGCATCTCTTTTATTTGGGAGATGATGAACGCAAGTACAGAATTTGAGAAGATGGACTGTGAAGTTCTTGAGCAGATTGATACAAGATGCAAGCGGGGATTGATGTATGTGACGGATATAAAATTGGGCAAATTCCAAAGTCTGGATGAATTGTATCATATGATGTCGTGGGAGAAAAGAAAGGAAAGGTCCTGGGCACAAATTTATAAGAATCTCCAAATGGGAGGTGCAAGAGGACTGGAGAACAGCTGATATATTTCCTGTTTACTAGAAGGTTCGTAGAGATAGATTGGGAACTGTAGACAAATGAGCGTCAGATCAGTGTGAGAGAAACCATGGGAGGAAATAAGATAGGAGAAAAATAATGTCTATTTAAAGAGGCAAGGTTTGATTCAGGATAGTAATGATTTTATCAGGCATAATCAGTATGATTATATTAGAGGGAAATCTTGCTAACAAATTTGATTTACTTTTTTTCGAATTGGTCGTTTATATGGTTTTTCATCAATGCCATTTAACAGAAAGTTTGACATTGGAAACTGATGAAAGGATAAAGTCTCGCGGTATCATGTATAACTGTGCAAGTCACATTCAAAATAGTGTTAGTGGAAGGAGACAGAAAATGGTGACTGAAGGCTGTCTGTGTGACTGGAGGCTTAGTCCTTGATGAGACCACATCTTGAACATTATAGAGTGCTGTGTACAGTTTTGGTTTACTTCACTGATAAAGGATAAAACTGACATTGAGGGATGGCAGCAAAGGATGATCATATTGATCGCTAGGATGACAGACTTGTTATTTGAGAAGAGTTTGAGCCAAAAAAACCGATATTCCATGAAATTTAGGAAAATGAGTGAAGATCTCAGTGAAACATACAAAACTCTAACAGGGTGAGAGAGATTGGAAACAGGAATTTTGATTTCCCTTGCTGGGGCATCTAAAGCAAGGGCGACAGTACTCGGCTCAGGCAGGGTGCTGTGCATTGAGATGAGAATTAATGCCTGCACACAGAGACTGATGAACCTGGAGCATTCTCTACCATATAAGGCTGTGGAAGCCAGGCACTGAATGCAAATAAGGATTTCTAGACACTAAACGAATGGAAAGAGAGCAGGAGTTTAGGATGTGGATCAACCATTGTTATGTTCAATGGGGAAGCAAAATCAATGGACTCAAGGAACTGCTACAGATCCTCCTTTATATTTTTCCATGATTAATCAAATTAAGGGGTACGTACATTGTGTGGGAGAAGTGTGTTGAGGGGACGTTCGGCCATGAGCTAGAATGGCAAGGGCTCAACACTTTGATTGACCTTTTCATTCCCGGAATTTTCTGAGTAATCTAGAGTAAAGATCTTTAACTGTTCTCATAAGCTCTCAGATGTCAGGAAGGAGGCCTGTGCAAGGGCATCAATACAATGTTCCCTGCTCCCTTTTCTGGAACTGAGGCTTGGTTCGGCTATGGGTCTGGTTTTATCCTTTCAGATGTCAGAGTAGTTTGATACAATTGACTGTCTTTCACAGACAATTAAAATATTTATCACATGCCTGTGTACCTGGAGTCACATTTAGGCTAGACCAGGAAAGTAGAGTCGATTGGCATCCTGAAGGTACTTTGGTGAGGCAAATTGTAATTTACAAAAGATATTGGTTTCAAGGAAACTATTACTGACACTACTGACCCATTCCCCTTTCATCACTCTACTCAGTGACCTACTCTGGGTTCTGACGTAGTAACACTTCCATTTTAATATTCTCATTCTGCTAATACTCTCGCCACGGTGTCACGCCTCCAATTTGCCACATTCCTCAAAATACATGAACATATTCGCCTGAATCTTTTCCTTCCCAGTAGTGCCATCTCCTGTTTTTTAAAGTGAATGTGTATCTTCCTGTTCCTCTCCCTGACCGTGATTTAGTGTTCTTAGCATAGTAATGCCAACCTTATGGCGTTTCAGAAACAATGAATTTTTGCATATTGTGCTGATGTTCACTTCCCAGTGTATGACACACTATGATGGACAGGGCGTTTGAGCAGCTTTGACAAACGTCTTTAGAGGTGATCCTAAAACCGAAAATTGCTGGATTCACTAAATGAGTCTGGCAGCATCTGTGAAGTGAAAGCGCAGTCACTATGTTAGACCCAGTGACCCTTCTTCAAAGTTTCCAGTTTCTCCAGCACGTTTTGGTCTTTATATCAGATTTCCAGTGTCCATAGCTCTTTGTTTTGACAGAAAATATTCTATTTCGATTCATTTTTGAAGAAAATCAGCAAGTCTGGATGCATCTGTGGAGACCGAGCAAAGGAGTTAAAATTTCAAGTCCAGCATAACCCTTCTGCAGAACTGAAAAGGATTGGAAAATGGATCTTTTTTTAATACATTGACAATGGTAGTGAGGGATGACAGGAAACAGAGGTTGTGGACGTGCAGTGCAAAAGACAAACAAGAATTTAGTTTTGGTGTAAGAGAAACAGATGTAAACTGAGTGAAAACTAATGTGTGACAGGAGAGATGAGTTCCCTCTATTTACTGACATGTAAACAAGACCCAACTAAGACAAGGCCACAGGGAGGCACGGACATAAGGAGTGAAAACGTATGAAAAACTGAGAACAGTCATAATGGTGCCGGGCTGTCTCATTGGCTAATAGAATGTTAAGTCTTACAGAATACATAGTTCCAAAGTGTAAAATGAGGTGCTACTCGAGCTTAGGTTGTGATTTGATGCAACATTGAAGCAGCCCATGACCGAAATGTTAGCAGGATTAAAGGTAGTTCATTTGGATGGAAATAAATTAGAAAGTCAAGGTTGTTTCTATGGATAGGGTAGAAGTTTTTTGCAAAGCAGTCTGTGTTTGCTGTCTCCAGTATAAAAGAGACGGCATTGTCAGGAACAACTGCAGTGGACTGGATTGAAAGAGTTCAACCGAAGAGTTGCTTCACATGGAACGTGTGTTTAGGGTTGCTAGGAAATGAGGATATACTCCACAAACTTTTCAAATAGCCATCTTTGTTTCTTCTTCAATGTTGACTACATAGTTACTCGTTCGGACCTCAATGACAACAACTTTAATCGCATTTTTTCGGCTTTTGTCAGTCTGTTTACTTGCAAACTGTTCCTTACATTCAAACTACTGTCGATGCAACAGTTTGTTTGTCATCTATGCTCCTGTCTGCTTAGCATCAATATCCTTTGTTTCCAAGATAGTAGGAAATGCCGATGCTAGAGAATCTGCGATAACAAATGTGTCGAGCTGAATGAGCACAGCAGGCCAAGAAGCATCAGAGGAGCAGGAAAGCTGACGTTTCGGGTCTGGAACATCAGATTTCTGAAGAAGGGTTCAGAGCCGAAATGTCAGCTTTCCTGCTCCTCTGGCGTTGCTTGGCCTGCTGTGTTCATCCAGCTCTACTCCTTGTTATCTCGTAGCTTTAGGAAGTCATTTTTTTCCTGGTTTCTTTTCAGAAATTGAATGAGATGGCTCAAGCTGGATCGTGATAACCACTTGAAAAAAACAGCTTGTTTGGTGGGAGGATGGTCGTGGGGTTTTATTTAAATGCAGCTAAAATTGGTGTGCTCAGCTTTCACAGATTAGCATTTCTTGGTTTTGGTTTTTCAGTGGGAATAGAAGATATTGGGGTCTCAACAGAGTTGAAAGCTTCAGTGAATATCTCCTGGCTGCTGCTTCTTCTGAATTTCTTTTGGTAATTTCTTTTTTCCCAACTGGGTTGGCGAATTGCATGTGATAATCTGTGTCTGAGTATTTTTTTTTTCCTTTTGCCAAGGGGTACGCTTATGGATGTCGCTATGTTGGAACATTTCAGTAGTTATAGTTACTGGAGCTAATACTCTGTTAAGTTTTCCAATACAGTTGTTATTCAAAATTTCTCTTTCTTTGAATGTATTTTAAATAAATTCTGTTTTGCTCAATGTTGAGTACTTTGACCTGTCACATTGTATCTGGAACATGGCACGTTACTTTTGCCTTTAAAATGAGAAATTGTTAGCGTTTAGACAACGTTCTGAAAAATATTTTTTTAGTGTGTCCGGTCTGGTCCATAACACGAGACTTCTTCTCTTCTTGTGTAATAGGCTGGAGGGAATCAACAGGCTATCTTTCTTATTGACCAAAAGAACTGAAGGTGCTGTAAATCAGGAACAAAAGCAAAGTTGCTGGAAAAGCTCAGCAGGTCTGACAACATCTGTGAAGGAGAAAACAGAGTTAAATGTTTGGGTACAGCGACCCTTCCTCAGAACTGTTGGTGGCTAGGAAAACGTCAGTTTACATGCAAAAAATAGGAAGGTGGATGGGGTTGGGAGTAAACGCTACGATCAGGCCCAAAGAGAGAGAAAGACAGTTGGACAGACACAGGAGTTGCTAACGATCAAGCTGGGATGGTGAATTGTTATTAATGGGGACTGTTAGTGACTTAACAACAGTCGTTAACAACGGTAGTGGGTGGCTGTGTGCTAACAAGGCCTGGTGTGTGGGGTGGGGTCTGGGACATGGGGGAGTTTAGGCTCTAAAGTTATTAAACTCAATATTGAGTTGGGTCACCAAGTGGAAAATGAGGTGTTGTTACTCCAGCTTGCACTGGGGTTCACTGGAACACTGCAAGAAGCCAGAGACAGAGATATTGGCCAGTGAGCAAGGTGATGCATCGAAGTGGCAGGCAACAGGTAGTTCAGGGTCTTTTTTGTGTGTGTGTGAGCAGAACATAGATGTTCTGCGAAGCGGTTGCCAATTCTACATTTTGTTTCCCCAACCAAGAGGAGACCACATTGTGAGCAGCGAATGCAACAGGCTAGAATCTTGGAAGTGCAGGCGAAGTGTTGCTTCACCTGGAAGGTATGTTTGTGCCCTTGGGTAGTGGGGAGACAGGGGTAAATGGGCAGGTCTTGCTCCTTCGCCAGTGCGGGGAGGTGTTGGGGGTGAAGGAGGTATGTGCCAGAGTATTCCGGAGCAGGCAGTCCCTGTGGAAGGTGAACAAGGGAGCGGACGGGAATATGTGTCTGGTAATGGCATCTTGCTGGAGGTGGCGGAAATAGTGTCTAATGATGTTATGTATGTGGATGCTGGTGGGATGGAAAAGAAGAGATGAGGGCAGAAGTACGGGAGATGGGGTGGACCTGATTGAGGATCCTGTGAACACCGGACCTGGGGAATTCTCAGTTGAGGAAGAATGTGGACATTTCACCGGCTCCCTTGTTGAAGTTGACCTCATCTGAACATGTGCGATGGAGATAGAGGAATTGAGACAATAGGGCGCAGTCTTTACAGGAAGTGGAGTGTGAGGATGCATAGTCCAGATTGCTATTTGTGCCAGTGGGTTTGTAATGAATATGAGAGGCAAGCCTATCCCCAGATATGGAAACGGAAATGTCAAGGAAGGAAAGGGAGGATTCAGAGAAAGATGAAAGCCAGGTGAAAGTAAGGGCAGGACAGAAATTGGAGGCAAAATTGATGAAGTTTTCTAATTCTTGACGAGAGAGGGAAACAGCTGCGATGATATCATCGATGTATCGGAGAAAGAGCTGTGAGTGGGGGCCATAATATAATTGGAACAAGGAATGATTCATGTAGCCAATGAAGAGACAGGCATAACTAAGCCCCATGTGGGTACCCATGGCATACCCTTTTCCTGAAGAAAATGAGAGCATTTGAAATAGAAGCTATTGAGGGTGAGGACAAGTTCAGCCAAGCGGAGGAGAGTGGTGGTTGGTGGGGATGGTACATGTCTTTGTTCCAGGAAGAGAGGGAGTGACCTAAGTCCCACCAAGTGTGGAATGGTTGTGTAAGGGGATTGTACACGGATGGTAAAGAGGAGGTGACTGGAGCCAGTAAACTGGAAGCTTTGAAACTGGCGTTAGGCATCAGATGAATCATGGATGTATGTGGGTAGGGATTGATCTGGGGGGAGCAGACTGAATAAAGGTAGGATGAGATGAGTTCTGTTGGGCATAATTTTTGCTATCTTTCTTCTTGCCCAATTGCTTTGATTTTCTGAAAGGGTTCCACGTATTTTGTTTCGAAGTAAGCTGGAATTGCTCAATGATCTCCTCTTTGTACTGTGGGAACTTAGATTCCGTACAGTATGGAAACAGGCCCTTTGGGCCAACATGTCCACACCAATCCTCAGAGCACCACCCAAACCCATCCCCATAAAATCCACCTGATGTACAATTCCCTGAACACTATGGGCAATTTAGCATGGCCAATACACCTAGCCCGCACCTCTTTGGATTTTACTGGCACACCCAGAGAAATTCCAAAACAAACACGTCGAAAATATGCAAACTCCACACAGACAGTTGCCCAAAGGTGGAATAGAACCCATGTCCCTGACGCTGTGAGGCAGCAGTGCTAAAAGTGGAGCAAGAAACCTGGGTTGATCTGCGAGTTGAATCCGGGACGTCTCACATGTCATCACTCTAAAGTACCCTCAGCAAGAGTCATCCCCCTAGACCAACGAGCGATAAGCAATGTGCAGCGTCTAGCTGTATTGTTTCATGAATGTTACATATACTTTAACTGCACAAGCTTGGTTGTTTTCCAGGTCTTACTGCAGATGGACACAGACGATTGAAGTACCTGGTGATAAATTGTTCTGAACAGTATGTAATCTTCAGTAGCCATCCCACTTCTAATCTTATTATGTGGAAATTCGTTGATGGAGCAACAGAAGATGTTTGTGCCCATGAAGCAACCCCAAGGATCTGCTGAAGGGGTGTCCCAGGACAGTCTGCATCGATGTCCTCTGAGCACAAACATCTTCATTTGGGCATTGAATGACTCAAACCAGTTGGGAGTTTACAATTGATCCCCATTAAGTTCAATTTTGTTCAAGCTCCTGCGTAACATTGTCTGTTAAATACCGCCTTGATATCTGTGTCAGTGCCTCTCACTTGAGCCCTTGTGATCACCTCTTTCATTCATATCGAGAGCTCATGATAGGTGCAAGGGAATGTTTTCTTCAAACACATTTTAACGAATGGTTAACGAATGCCAGGCATTCTCCATTTCAGAGAATGAGTGAAGCTAGACCATTGGAAGCATTTAAAGAAGCATATAGATGGATTTTGACTTGTTAAAGAGTTGATGGCCATTCAGATTTGAGCATTGAAGAGGATTTGTTACCTAGAACAGATCAGCCATGATATTATTGATGGGCAAGGAAGGATTGTGCTGCTAAAATTTCTAATGCTCTCCAATTCTGTTGTTGGCAAGTTAATGGGTGTTATTTTCCTGAAAGTTCCGTAAATGAATGTTGCAGTTAAGGAGACGTGACGATTTTGTGAGCCAACTCCGTGTGAGTTATGAGGGTTGTATTTACAGTGAATCTGGGTCTACAGCATGACCAAAATATGAAACAGCAGTTGGAGAGAGGGGAAGCTCTGTAAAGGAGAGATGACGAGCCTCTTTCATATCCAGCTTGGACCAACTGTTGGCAACTGGGACTAGATTTGCCGCGGATATCTGAAGGGCATGGACAAGTTGGACCAAAGTGTCTGTTTCTGTGCAATATATTTCTATTACTGCGTGACTGAATATTTGATATTACTCCTATATAACACCTTAGAGGGACAGAATTGTCTGCTCCTATCTCATTGCGGTGATCCTGACTAGCTGAACAGGTCTTCCTTTACCTCTGTCCCAGCCTCGAAGGGTGTAGCCAGAGAACAACACATTGGGCAGGAGCTGCAGTTGGCCATGGGGACCCTTGAGCCTACTGTTCCATGCAGAATGATCATGTCTGATCTGTTTGTGGCTGGACATCCCTTTCCTATTTATCCCCAATAAATATTGACTCTCCTGTCCATCAAAGGTCAGTTGATTTCATCTTTGAATATCTTCAATAACCAAGTCTTCACTGCTCCCTAGGGATGAGAACAAATACAAGCTGCACAATATTGCAGAGAATAACTTATTGTCATCTCAGTCTCAATTGGGAGACACCTTAAAATGTGCTAATCTCATCGCATCACAAGTCACTCCATCATTTAAGAAATAAAGACACAACAAATAGGAACAGATGTGACCATTCAATCCCTCTAACGTATCCGAAATACCCATTGACTCTGTTCAGTAAATTATTTATCAATATCAACTTCTACTGGTCTCTTGGAAAAATATTCTTGATACCTTGAGAGCATACTGCACTGTGGAATTGGAGAAGAATTAGGCCATTTGGCCTATCCGTTCTGTTCTGCTCTTCCACCATGACATACATGTTTCTCAACACAATTCGACTGCCTTCTTACCTCGATCTGCTCTTTCACCATGCCAGACATGTTTCTCAACACAATTCGACTGCCTTCTTACCTTGATCACCTTATTAATCAAAAGTTGTCTCTCTCTGTCTTAATGAGAAACAGACTACGTCTGTCTCTCTATATGCCTGAATGCATTTGTGTGTGTGTGTGTTTGTGTTTCTGTGTGTTTCTGCTAAACAGCTGGAGACAGTTGTTTCTCGGACTGAGAGTTTGTGACCCCCGATGACCTACAGGGAGCGGTGTTGGATTCACATTTGTTTCCCATTTAAATAAATGATTTAGCTGAGAATTATAGAAGGCATAATTAGCAAGTTTAAAGATGACACGAAGTTGGCTTGTATAGTGGAAAGGGAAAGGAGTAATCTACGGTCGCAAAGAGATTTAGATCGCTTGGATGAATAAATCACAAAGAAGTACAGCACGAAATAAACCTTTCAGCCCAACTTGTCCATGCTAACCAGATATCCTGAACTAATCGAGATCCATTTGCCAACTATTGGCCCGTATCCCTCTAAACACTTCCTAATAGTATGCCCATCCAGATGCATTTTAAATGTTGTATTTTACCAGCTCCACTACTTCCTCTGACAGTTTGTTCCATACACGCATAGAGAGACACAGATACAATCTATGTGTGTCTTTAAGACAGAGAGAGAATGATGCGTGAAAATCCTGACTCTTAAGTCCTTTTTTAAATCTTTACCCTCTCACATTAAACCTATGCATTCTAATTTAGGATTCTAATGTAGGGTTCCCCTACACGGGGAAAAGGACTTTGACTATTCATGGTATCCATGCCCTTCATAAATTTACAAGCATCCTCAAAGGGAAAATGTAACTCCAATCAATGTAAATGGCTGTGCTTCTTGTTATCCCAGGGCCTAAATTCAACACTGAGATCTCTTCTTTCTTGACAAAGTCACATTTCTAAAATAATTTTAATCAATTTGTTCAGTCGTGGTATGGATTATATCTGTGGGATTGGAATCTATACCTTTCGGCCCAGTGGTAAGGACATCACCGATATGTTGCAAAGCCCCGCGAATCTGCAATTATCTACTCCTCTGTGTTTTGCTCATCAACCTGTACTGAACATGATGTGACATACCTCTGCAACAGTTAGGACAGAATGCTGAATATCTGGCCCAGAGCTGGGATCATTTATACAGGTTCAGCGATCGGAATTTAATCCCAAAGTCTGCCTCAGTGGCATGGGTGCTACCCACTACACAACACCTAAACCAAGGCCAGATTGCAGGTCACATTTCAAGTACAACTGTCATTACTGTTTGAATTTATTAAATACTGTTTAACTGTAGTGATTTCCACAGGGAACATTTTTAAATGTTAAACAAATCCAAGGTATCTGCCTCAACTATAGGATGTTGAGTGTGTGTACTCTGCCATCAAGATAAAGTATTAACATATTTAATTGTTTTGCTATGATTCCCAACTAAAATGGTTATTATCTGTGAATGTGCAATGCCAGGGGAAGAAATCCTGGAACACATTCTGCACTATGAATGACCTCTAATAGATATTAATACTGAGCACCAATGATGACGCAATAACATCATGTCTGGCCCCAAAACACCGTATTGTAAATCATTATTTTTTCGCCTCGAACATGTGACTGCCCTCTTCCTCAAACCATTAAATGTTACAAGGCAACAAATTATATTCCAGCGTTTTCTCACTACTGGCTGGTCTGCAATCCACACCCCTTTTCCTCCTGCCTGCACAAGGCAAGCCAAGCTCAGGGTCTTTGGGACAATCAAGGTCTGAATTAGTCGGCCTTCTGGAGAGAGGAGGGTCTTTCAAACAATATCGGAGACATGTGGTTGGTGGGAATACCATTTACCCGGGTTGTGGTAAGGAAGATGGTGTATAATTTGCATAACTGCAAAGTATAGTATTTTAGTGAAACAAACATGGGCAGGACTTACATATTTAAAAGTAGGGGGTTTGCAGTGTTATGGACTTATAATTCTTTGAAGTTTGTGTCACAACAGACAGAGTGTTTAAGAAGATGTTTAGTTCGTTGCATTCGTTGCTCAGGTCATTCAGTTTCGGAGTGGAGATGTCGTGCTGAGATTGTAAAGCACATAGGTGCAACCACTTCTGCAGTAGTGCGTACAGTTCTGGTCTCACTGTTATAGGGAGTATAATATTAAGGTGACGAGGGTTCAGCAGATATTTACCAGAACGTTGCTGGGAAGATTAGGGGCATATTTTAAGATTAGAGGAGTAAAGATTCTGGAAAGACAGAAGGAGCAATTGTCCACAAAGTGTGGTTTGTGTGTGGAATGAAACACCAGGGGCTGTCGCGGAAGTGTGTACAGTTGCAAATTTAAAAAGACACTCAATTAAGTACATGAATAAGAAATCAGTTTGGATGGTATTGTCAGCTGCTGCCCTAACCCTATCTCTCCCTGAGTGAATCCCTGATTGTTTTCAGCTCTGCCACTGCTTTTGCTTTGGCGTATGCAGGCCAGCAGAGGGTGGCATTGTATCACTTCAAGCAACATCGAGATAGTCACACCTGCCCCGCTGAATCTCACAGATGCTCACAAACACTCACACCCATACTAACACAGAGAAGGGGAGCTTCTTACAATTTCTCTTGCTCGATGATTTGTCAATATTTCACTCGCTCCATGCAGTATGTGTCAGGAGTTTTGTTGCTCCGTTGACAGCATGTCACTATTTGACTCAATCCGTGTGAGTACAAAAGCATTTCACTTGCTCATGCTCTGATTGTGTGAGTCCTTCAGTTGTTTCATGGGGGCTGTGACTCTCACAATTCCAATGCTTGATTATTGAAGGTGCCAGGACCAGTGAGAAGAGCAGTAAATGTCACAGATTAGTTTCAATATATGAACTGCTTGAAGGAGGTGGTGTTGGTCCTTCAGAAAAAAAAACCCGACTTTGCGGGAGGTGCTGCAAATCAACACAGTGCATGGTATCTTCACTATGAGGTCGATACTCTCCCACCACCAAATCTGTTTGCAGGGTACTCCAAAGACACTGTTCGGGACAGCTATATCCATTATGAGTAGTTTGGTAAGAAAGTTTCCCTCTTGTTGTCTCATAAAACACTTCCCACAGTCTGGCTGCTGTGTATTTTAGGCCTTGCCCTGCTCAGTCAATGATGAGCCTGTGGAGACAGTTTTGGCGATGGACATTAAAGTACCACACCCAGAGTACGCTCTGCGTCCTTGTCACCCTCAGTGCTTCCCACAATTCGTTTTTTTTTACAGCAAGGTGAACAATGTCGAGCAGTAAATCTCCATCATCAGGTGAGTTCCTTGAAAATCTTTGAACTGTTTCCATGAGATTTCTCGGATTCAGCAATCAATATTGGAGAATTCCAGGGTAACTCCTTCCCTGGCTGTATGCCATGGTGCCACCTCCACTGGTAGGTCTGTCCTGCTGGTGGGACAGGATATACCCAGGGATGGTGAAGGTGTTTCATGAAACATTAACCATCAGGTCTGATTCTCTGAGGATAGTGATGTCAGACTGTTTCATGACCTATCAGAATGAAGAATAAAGACAGGAATAAAGCAGCAAATAATGGCTCAAAAAGATGAATAAAGGCATTGTATGCATTCTGTGCTATATTCTCAAGAATTTTGAGGCATTCACTGTTTATATTAAGTTAATCGATATGATTTAATGGTATTATAGTGACGACGCTACACGGTGATGAATGTTGGTACCTGAATATTCAGGACATGTTACATTTGGGACTTTTATACAAAACTGAAAATGAGGTTGGGGGGCTCTCGAAAAGGGGACCACATCTGTCTAATCATAAAGAGCATCTGATATCAAATGATCAACCTTCAAATTATTGTTATTGCGTGAAAAGTGCCAATTGAGTTCAGTTTGGGGAGAAATTTCCACTATGAGGATGAATGTATTTCACCTGAACTGATGGACAGAAGGCTGTTTGTGATGTGTATCTTTATAACTCCATCACATTCTGCAACCAAAATACCCCGGAATTTTCTGAAACCAACATTTATTTGCGAAAGGGCAAACGTTGGTTCATTGCACAAAATATTCCTGAGGGAAAGGATCCCATTTTGTGTCACATTTTATAAGTAATTGAGAATCAACTTTTGTTACGTCACTTCCAATTATTTTAATAGTTCTATGAATACAGTGAATGATTTGAAATTCTTGCACTGTCCTCAATCCAACTGGTAAATGTACCTCAAGACTGATGCACGAATTGTCTGTTTTCCTTCCTTACAGTTAACGTCGTGACAATCTACGTCCTGCTTTATAATGAGTGTGGATTGTCTCCATCTGTTAGACGTTACCTGGGGGCCATGGCAGTGGCGGACCTACTGGTCATTCTCCTCGACGTGATATGGAGACACATTCCCATTGTTTATGATAAACAGTTTTATTTCCTGAGGTATATCCCCGTGTGTAACCTCCACGCCGGCCTGCTAGATGCAGCCATTGACTGTTCTGCCTGGTTCACCGTCACTTTCACCTTTGATCGATTTGTGGCCATTTCTTGCCAGAAACTGAAAAGTAAATATTGCAGTGAGAAAACGGCAACTGTGGTTCTGGGAACAGTGACTGTGCTGAGCTGTTTAAATATCATTTTCTGGCATTTTATGATCACAGGTCAATATTTGCTGGGGAATGTCCCCTTGTTTTGTGATATGTCTCCTGTCTGGGCCACAATCGACTTCCTCCAGCACATTTTAACCCCGGCTCTACCATTTCTCCTGATTCTGCTGCTCAATGTTTTCACCGTCAGACACATTTTAGTGACCAGCAGAGCCCACAGGAGACTCAGGGCTCACACCAATGGGGGCGATCAGTGTGACACAGAAATGAGAAATTTTTAAAAAATCCATCATTTTACTGTTTGTGATCTCGGCCAATTTCATCCTGTTATGGGCAACGTTAATGGTTTATTCTACATGGAACTGGATGTGGTGGATTGGATATCAGTCTGTGTATCTAGATTGGTTTGTGCTGGAATTGGGCTTCATGCTGCAGCTCCTCAGTTGCTGCACAAACACCGTGGTTTATGCCGTGACCCAGACTAAGTTCAGGCAGCAGCTGAAGAATGTGCTGAAATATCCCTTTAGCCAAATTAATCAATCAATTAAATTCACTCACTACTCACTCCATCTAGGATTTTCTCATTTCAGTTTAATATTTCAGCAATGAAACGGCCTGTCGCTTTGGTAACAGACTGAGTGAAGCGTTGGTTCATCCAACCTGATTCCACAGTGGGTTAGAACGAAACATGTCAAAGATTCTCTCAACTCACAGGCCAAAGGGAAAAGGCACCATTCCACTGACTGCATCCATAACTTCAATATGTAGTTACCGTTCATTAAAAAGTGCCAAGCAGCACAGCCCATTATATTCTTGTTTGTCTTTGTGTTGAAGAAGCTGAACTGGAGAGTGACAGACACGTGCACATGTCCTGTCCTCAGGGAAGGGGATGGGTCTGGGGTCAAGATCAGGAGTTGGGTTGAAGTCACTCTGTCCTTGATTTCACCTCTGGGTCCCCCACTCCGACCCAGCCTCGATAGAACCCATCTCTTTCCCTTATTGTAACTCCCTCCATAATTTGCTTCAATCTCACCATGATGTTCCTTTCTCCCTGTATCCTCTTCCTTTTCTCTCCATCTTTTTCACTGTCCCTCTCTCCTGCTATGTCCTTCACTCTATCTGCCTTTTAAACTCTCTCTCCCTCCCAATATCCCTCTCTATCTCAGTTTTTTTCACACTCTCTCCCTCTACAATCCTCTATCATCTTCCGTTGCTGGTGGACCAGTTTGGTTTGGGGCAACAGGATGTGCTAGGGACTATAATGTATGTGACAACAAAGCCTGTCGCTAAAGGAACAGCGCATTGGTCGTGCAGGAGGCCGGTTGCAGCATCTCTGGCCTTTGTCTGGTGAACAGTGTGGTGGTGGCTTTGGAGGTCATTGCCTGTGGTACAGTGTGGGTTGGGACCACAGTCCGCTGCTGAGGGCAACGTCCAGGTGCGGGTCCACAGGTATTTGTCATGCACAAAGTCTCGGCGTGGTAATGTGGCGGTATTAGCAATTCAGTAACTGAAAGGCAAGCAGTGAAAGCAGCTTGTGATTGACACAGCTACGAGTTCACCCAAACAACATATCAGGTCGGAAGCGTGCGGACCTGCTGAGGGGAGCTGTGAATGGACGTGACCAATTAGACCAGTAACAGGAGGAAGCATCTCCATAAATATTCCCAGAATCAGTGGTGTACGGCAAATGAATGAATGCGATCCACAACTCCCAGATCTTCTGCTACTACCTGCTCCCAAAATGGAGAGTTCCACTCATGCACATCCCAGGTATCCTCTGATTTCAAAGACCACAACTTTCCTCCTTCAGTGGTCGAAAATTCGCTCGACTGTATCTCTTGCGTTTCCATTATCCCTGCACTCACATCCCCTCCCTGCAAAAAGAAAGGCATGATCCCGCTTGTTCTCAAGTGTCACCCTACTAACCTCCGATTCAAAGTTTCATTCTCGACCACTTCTGCCACGCAAAAACTGATCCCACGGCAAAAGTTATATTTCCCTTCCCACCCGATCTGTGTTCCAGCGGGACCACTCTATCCGCTATTCCTTTGTCCGCTCCACACTCTCCACTGCCCCTCCTCCCCCGGCATCTTTCGCTGCAACCGCAGTAAGTGCTACACCTGCCCCGACACTTCCTCCCTCACCTCCATCCAAGGAACAAAGCAAATCTTTCACTTCAGACCGAGGTTCATCTGCACATCCACTAATGTGGTTTCCTGCATCTGCTGCTCCCAATGTGGCTTCTTCTACATTGGTGAGACCAAGTGGACTGTCAGGGACTGCTTGGCAGAGCACCTGTGCTCTGTTCACAACAAACAACAACACCTTTCAGTCACGAGCCATTTCAACGCCCCCTCCCACTCCCTGCATGTCATGTCCATCCTGCGCCACCTCCAGTGTCACAACGACGCCACCCAGAAACGGGAGAAACAGCACCTCATATTCCACCTTGGGATCCTACAGCCAACTGGCCTTCTCATGCAATTCAGCAGTTCTAACTTCTCTGCAGGCTTTACCTCTTACCATGTCCAACTCTCCCTCTTATCCCTGCCTCCTTGACCAGACACAACCTGTGTATCTTCTCTCCCTCCAAACCACCCCTGCCACCTCACTGACCAATCCCCACCCCTGCGTACATGCACTCGGTATCACCATCCCAACTACCTTCCCCAGCATCACCCCTTCTCTTTTTTTTTTCTCTGCCTAAGCCCCATTCCCCTCCAGCGTTTCTGAAGAATGGTGCTGGCCTGAAGTGTCAGCTTTCCTGCTCCTCTAGTGCTGCCTGGCCTGTTGTGTTCATCCAGCTCCACAACTTGCTATCTCTGATGACAGCATCAGCATTTCCTGTTATCTCTTCCAATGTCATCTCCTTGTTCATAGTGGCAACATGCTTCTTGTATTTGATTTATCACATTCATTCCTGACCTTCTGGCAGAAAGTGGCATTCAACCGCAATCACATCAGAAGAGATCAATGTGAATGTGGGCCAAACTCAATGGAATAGACAGGGACAGAGCGTGGAGAGCGGTGGGAGGGGCGAGTGACAGACAGAAAGAGTGGGAGGACAGAGGAACAGTGAGAGGGAGGGAGTGGGACTGGGAGAGACAGAGAAACGGAGGGACCATGAGAGAGACAGGCAAGGAACGTGGGAACTGAAAGGGGGGGAGAAAGGTCCCATGCCTCACTCCCAGTTACTCCCTTGAGTATAAAGTGATACAATGCCACCATCATCTAGCCTCCAAACGCCACTGCACAGGGGATGGTGGAGGGTGAAAATCACCACAGAGATGCTCACAGTCGCTCACAGCAGCATTGACACACAGACACACTGTACTGGTGTGAAGAAGATTGTAACTGTATTAAAGAACGTCAGAATGCACATACTAATGTGTAGAAATATTTGCTTTCCCTCTTCCATGTTGAAATGATTTGCCTTTGGACAGTTCTCCTGACATTATGCACAGTAACTGGAGTATTCCTATTGCAACAGTATCCAGACACCTCGGAGTGAGCAATTTTTAAGGAGAAGTGGTAAACTTTATTGCACTTTCTGCAATTTATAATGTTTTGTGACCTACACTGTCAGATCCCAAGTGGGAAAAGAATTCAAGCGTGGAGGGTGTGAAACCAAAAGTGGGCTTGTTCATCTCTCCTTCTACTCAAATCTGAGAGGTAACATCGATCAGACACAAACAAAGTTGCGAGAAAAGCGCAGCAGATCTGGCAACATCTGTGAAGAAAAAAATCAGAGTTAATGTTTTGTGTCCGCTGACTCTTTCTCAGAACTGATGGTGGCTTGGAACATGTCAATTTACATGCAGAAAATAGGGAGGTGGGAGTAAACTATCGGATAGAGCCCAAAGAGAGAGGGAAACAGTTGAACAGACAAAGGAGTTGCCAATGATCAGGCTGGGAGGGTGAATAGTTGTTAATGGGGACTGTTAGTGACTAACAACAGCGGGTGTAATGGCAGGCTATGTGGTAACAAGGCCTGGTTTGTGGAGCCGGGGCTCTGACATGGGAGAGCTTCAGACCCTAAATTATTGAACTCAATATTGAGTCCGAAGGGCTGTCGGGTCCCCAAGCGGAAAATGAGTTGTTGCTCCTCCAGCTTGCATTGGGGCTTCACTGGAACATTGTAACAAGCCAGAGACAGACATTTTGGCTCTGTATAATCCCCTAGAATTTATAGAGAAATTCCAGAGGCTGGGATTGTTCTATTCGAGAGCAAAGAAGATTAAATGGAAATTTCACGGCTCTAGTGCTCGCATGATGCAGACAGTGATGAACAGTTTCCACCCATTAGGAACAGTAACAGGGGAATGGGACTAGGCACATTGAAAATCAAGAGAGTTGTGTTTATGTTGGATTTTTCACCACTAGTGATTAAGGTCATTTTCCACGCGCAGAGGTTCTTTAAATCTTGCTTGCCTGAGTCGTGGGGAGGCAATGACTGAATGGTTTTATCGCTGGGCTCTTAATCCTTTTGGGCAATCCATGTTTGAATGGTGACGTTTGAATTCAATAAGATTAGATTCCCTACAGTGTGCAAACAGACGTTTTGGCACAACAAATCCACACTGCCCCTGAAAGCATCCCACCCCGATCCATTTCCCGATAACCCACACTACTCTGAACACTGTGGGCATTTAGCATGGTTAATCCACTTCACCTGCACACCTTTGGATTATGGGAGGAAACCACAGAACCCTGAAGAAACCCACACAGACATGGGGAGAATGTGCAAATTCTGCACAGACAGTCACCTGAGACTGGAATCGAGCCTGGGCCCCTGGCACTGTGAGGCTGCAACGCTAACCACTGAGACCCCGTGCTGCCCCAAATAACTGGAATAACAGGAATTAAGCTTGCTATTGGGAAAACTTATTTGCTTCATTAATGACCTTTGGGAAACGAAACTGCCTACAATGCGACTCCAGATCCATGGCAATATGGTTGACCCTTAACTGCACACAGGGCAATAAATGCCACTTCTTCAGTGATGCCCTTATCCTGTGAACGAGCTTGAAAGACTTGCCACAGATGTCAGGCTGAACTCGATCTCTTCAAAATCACACCTCACAAGCGAAGAGTGGAACAAGATAGATGATCGCCAGGTGATGAAAAACTGAGAGATGCTCCTATTTACTCCAGTTACACCGAGCAGGAATCATTACCCTCGACCAACGCAACAGCTCAGAACCTCACGCTCCCTCCATCACTGTCTCATGCTCCGTGCATCGCTGTCTCAGCCTCCCTCCGTCGCTGCCCTACACTCCCACTGTTACTTTCTCACTGTTCCTCCATTGCTGTCTCACTCCTCTTCATGTTCCAACACTCTTCCACATGCTCCATCCATCGCTTCCTCAATGTCCTTTCTTTGCTGTCATTTGCTCACTCTTCACTCCTCACACTCCCTCTGTCACTGTCTCTTCCACCCTGTGTTGCTGTCTCACCCTCGCTGTCTCCCACTCGCTCACTGTCACACTCGCTCCCTCTCTATTCTGCTTTTACTCCCTCACTGCCGCGCTCAATCCTTCATGGATTGACTTTCTCCCCTTCTCTTAATCCCACTGCCTCACTGTCACGATGACTCACTCACTATCAATCTTACTCCCTCACTGAGACAGTCACTCCCTCACTGTTAGATTGACTCCCTCGCGGTTGCTCCCATCCCATTCAATGTAATTCACTCACTCAAACACCCATAACGTCACTCTCGCTTCCCCTCACTGTCTCATTCTCACCCCCTCACTGTCACACACTCAGACCATCACTAACTTACTCTCAACCCCTCACTGTCACACTTTCTCCTCCTCACTGTCACACACACACAATCTCCCACGTCACTGTCACACTCGCACCCCCTCGTTGTCACTCCCAACTCCTCGCTGTCACTCTCACACCAACTCTGTCATTCTCACCCCCTCGCTGCCATTCTCACCCGTTCGCTGTCACTCCCACCTCCTCGCTGTTACTCTCACCCCAACTCTGTCATTCTCACCCCTCGCTGTCATTCTCACCCGTTCGCCATCTCTCCCATCTCCTCGCTGTCACTCCCATCCCCTCTCTGTCATTCTCACCCCCTCGCTGTCACTTTCATCCGCTCTCTGTCACTCTCTCCCTCCTGCACTGTCAGACTTTCACCCGGTTACATTTGCGCTCTTGCCATTGCTCTCGTGCTGTCTCTCGCTCTCTGTAGCACTCTGTCACGCTCTCTGTCCCGTTCTCTCATGCTTATTTGCCTCACTATCTCGGTCTCTCACTCTATCACTCATTTTCCCCTCGCGGCCTCATTGTCTCTTACTTTGTCATTCCTACTACGTTGGAGTCACTCTCACTCCCTCGCTGTCACTCACACCCTTTGTTGTGAATTTGTAGATCCTGAAATTATGTTTATTTGCAATTCTGATTTTGTTTTGTTATATATATATATGGATACTGTAGAACATTTGTACCTGCTGTAGGTCAGTGTGGTGCTTGATAAATTGCTGTTCTGGGGATGACTGAAGCCTGACTCCAGCTTAAAATCTGGAACAGTTGATGAAGGAGGCCTCACTATTACAGTCGAGTGTCTGATGTTACATGTCACATTGTGTATATTCCTGTTGCTCTGCCTGTGGGATGTTAGGTACATTAGATTGACACTGATTAAACATGAGTTTCTCTTGGAGCAATAGACTTAAACATATTCTGAAACTTGCATCACAAGCAAGCAAAGTTTGCATATCCTTTCTGAAAGAGTTCGCCATTTCCTGGTACTAACATTTCTACAATACAAAAAGTCTTTCACAGTGAAGTAGCATTTCTCACATCCCTCCTCCAATCTGGTGTGTTGTATTCGCTGAACCATACTCTAAATTGGAAAAAATCAAGCACAGTCTGGGTGACCTCTTCACAGAACATCTCTCGTCTGCGCACAAGCATGATCTCAACATTCCTGCAGCTGGCCATTTTAGCCCCATGTGTTGCTCACATGTCCATGTGTCTTTTCTCAGCAACCACCAGTGAATCACAGCACAAATTGGAGTAACAGCATCTCATCTTCAGATTAGGCCCTTTGCAGCCTTCGGGAATTAATATTGAGTTCAAAAACTTTACATTGTGAACCATTTCTTCCTTCTCGTTTAGCTGGATATCATGTCCTCCCCTTTCCCATTTCACTTGCTCGCCGTTCAAGACTGCCAGTTAGACACAGCATTGTTTTGTAATTCTCATATTCGGATCATTTAATGTGAACTATCAGCATCCTTTCTCCAAATGCACCCTGCAGCCAGTACACCCTAACTATAGCATCAATGCTGTTCCCTCCCCACTTCACTTCAGCTCTGATAAAGAGTAACCTTGACTGAAAATGTGAGCTCGATCCCTCTTCCTGGATGCTGACTGACTTTTTGTGATCTCCAGCATACGTTGTTTTCAGTACAGATTCCAGTATCGGCCGGAATTTCTTCTGACAAACAAAAAGCAGTCTGTTCTTCTGCTTGGCACTTCTTAATGGATTTTTAAAAATATTTACAAGTTGAAGTTATAGACACAGTCAGTGGAATGGTGTCTTTTCTCGATGGCTCCGGAGTTGAGCGAAATATTGACATGTTTCACTGTAATCCCCTGTGGCATAAGGTTGGATAAACAAACACTACCCTCAGTCTGTTACCTGAGCGACAGGCTGTTTCATTCCTGAAACATTGAACTGAAATGAGAGAATCCTGGATGGATTTATTAATGAGTGATTTTGACCGATTCATGAGTATGGGAAAAGGGGTGTTTCAGCACATTTTTCAGCTGCTGCCTGAACTTGATCTGGGTCACAACAGAAATCGCAGTGTTTGTGCAGCAACTGAGGAGCTGCAGCATGAAGCCCAATTCCCGCACAAACACATGTAGATACACAGAGTAGTGCCCAATCCACCACATCCGATTCCATAGAGTGTACATCATAAATAGTAACCATAACAGGATGAAATTGGCTGAGATCACAAACAGTAAAAGAACAGATTTTTTTTCGATTTCTCATTTCTATGTCACACTGACTGTCCCCATTGGTGTGAGCTCGGAGTCTCCTGCAGGCTCTGCTGGTCACTAAGATGTGTTGACGGTGAAAACAATGAGCAACAGAATCAGGAGAAACGTGAGAGCCGGGATTAGGATCTGGTGGAGGAACTCGATTGTGAGCCAGAAATGGGAGCCAAAACACGGCTTGTTCCAGAACAATTCCAGGGGCTGTTTGATGGCGAATAGCCAGTTTTAAGCATAAAATACCGGAAAATGTACTTTAAGCAGCTCAGCACAGTCACTGTTCCCAGAACCACAGCTGCCGTTTTCTCACTGCAATATTTACTTTTCAGCCTCTGCCAACAAATGGCCACAAATCGACCAAAGGTGGAAGTGACGGTGAACCAGACAGAACAGTCAATGGCTGCATAAAGCAGGACGGCGTGGATAGTACACAAGGGGATATATCGCAGGAAATCAAACTGTTCCCAGTAAACAATGGGAATGTGTCTCCATATCACGTCGAGGATAATGACCAGTGGATCCGCCACTGCCATGGCCCCCAGGTAACGTCTGACACATGGAGATAATCCACACTCTTTATAAAGCAGGACGTAGATCGTCACTACGTTAAATGTGAGGAAGGAAAACAAATAAGTTATAGATCAGCCTAGAGGCAAAGATACCAGTTTGATTGAGGACAAACATGTATCACGGATTTATTGAAAAAAAAGCTGAAATAACAAATCGTAATGTCACTTTATTTTACAAAAAATGCAATGAACATACAAGAAACTCTCTGTAAAGACACAAATGCACGTTTATAAGAACAGTTAGTTTCTGGAACATCCCACACACTCGAGAGCAGGTACAGGTCACTTCTTTACACTTCCAAATAAGCAGGGTGAAGATGTTGCTGTCCTGAAGGAATTACTCCTAATTCCTCTCAGACACAGAGTTTTGAAATTTCTGTCTTTTTGTCGAAACTGTGGTCAGTTTTCGCTTGTTAAGAAACAAACATCAAAAGAGAAAAAATGTACTCACCCCTTTAACTGCCTGAAGGGTATTTGAAACATTTTGCCCATCTCACTGGAACAGGATCTTTTCCCTTGGGATCTTATCTTTTGTCCAATGAACTAACATCCAGCCGTTCACAAATAATGTCAGTTACAGAGCTTTCCAGGGAAAGTCGGTTACACAATATTCTGGGGAATGTTGCTAACAGAATATGATGGAGTCATAAAGATCCACATCACAAAGACACTTCTGTCCATCAGTTTTGGTGAGGTCAACTCAGCCTTGCGGTGGAAATCTCTCCCCAAACTCAAAACAACTGGCAAACACAAATGAAAGGCAATGGCAGATCAGCTGAAGTGGTCAGTTTTCCCACATTTTCAATCGATCTCTCAGAACCACCCCAGACACCACAAACCCAGATGAAATATCTGTTCAGCATGGAGCACTGTGCAGACTAGATTAGTGTTCTACTCAATACAACCCGGCAATCTGTCCAGATTGGGACACATTGTAGCCCACACATATCAGATAGATATCAGATACATATCTGATATCAGTTTAGCATGGGATGCTGTGCAAACCACACAAGGGCCCTGATCTATAAATATGGACGAGATGCCTGTCCGGCTTGTGGAGAACTGTGCAGACCACACGAATGCATTGACCTAGAAATCCGAACCAGGTATCTGTCCAGCGTCGGGGTGGTGGGGAAGGGGTGGCTGTGAAGACAGCACCACGAACTCATCTGCAAACCCGGAGCAGTTACCCTCCCAGCGTGTTGATCTGTACAGAAGACCCCAGTGCAGCGTTCAGTAACTCTGTGTTAAATCGCTGCCCAGCCTGACGAAGCTTGCAGCCGATGCTGGAAGTGACAGGATGTGCAGCTCCCATCCATTTACAGCTCCATGTCTCCAATGTGCCATGACAAGGGGTGCCATGAGTGTGAAAATCACTGCCAGAGAGATGGTGGGCATTCAGCTGAAATACGAACAAATAGGATTGGTTGACTACATAGAAAGAGAGGGGGAGATGGAGAGACAGTGCCATGGAAGTTTTAGAATGCTGATATGTAGAGATTTTGGTAGCATCTTGTAACATGGGTCAGATTTTCAGGAATGGTGCGTGAATAGGATATTACTGTGAGTTCAGTTAAGGGAGAGTTTTGAATGATCATTTGTTCTGCATTTGTGACGAAGAGTGTGGTGAGCATAGTCTTTGAATGATTGGGCTGAATCTAACAATAATTATTCTCAGTGACATTTTAATTGCCTGTGACAAAGGGATTGTCTGCTGGAGTCTGAGAGTGTGCTGAGCACAGTCTTTGGCTCATTGGTCTGAATCTAACAAAAATTTTTCTCAGCGACATTTTAATTGACTGTGACAGAGGGATAGTCTGCAGGAGGCTGAGCTAGTTTTCCTGATGCTATCTAAACTCTCCTCCTTATCTACCTAATGCAACACATGCCATTTCTCTCATTCACTGCCAGCCCGATTCTCCTACCTATCATTGCTGGTAATAGGTCCCATCGCCTGGGTGGCCCGGGTATTCCATGATCCCTGGTGCAGGTGCCAGCTTTAAAAGGCCAATGGACACACTTTGTTGAACTTTCTTACTCGGGAACCGCCCTGTACGGTTTTCCCCGAGCCTGGCAGATCAGGGGCAATTGCACGAAAATTTATCTAAAGGGACACAGAGGTCCTGGTGGATTGGCTAGTACAGAGAAGGACCATTCTCTTCCCAAATGATGCCACACCACCAGACTCATCAAGCTCACCACCCAGCTCAGTGCAGTACCTGCTGTCTGAAGAAATGTCCAGCAACACACGACAGGAATCAGTAACCTTCCCAACTCTGTCAGGATATGTATCGCCGTATTCTCTCTGCTCCATCACTGTCTGTCTCTCACTCGCCTCTGTTCCTTCCCTACACTGAAAACACTGCATGGGCGCAACACTGGTGACAGGCTCCTTCCGGCCACCTCACCATTTCCACCTCAGCTACACCAGCACTAACAGCAGGGCCACCCCTTTCACCCTCACTCCCTCCCTCTCTCTCATTCTCGGAGAAACAGACGGAAATTGGACAGAAAGGGCTAAGCCGAGTGTCCGATTGCCCAACAACAGTTCCCTCACTCTCCTGCCCACTGCCATGTGGAGAGCAGCCCGGTATGAGACAGAGAGATACGGTATATGACCTGAAGATGCCAAAACATCCCAGTCCCTCTAACTGAGTAAGGACCAATGTTCAGTGAAGGGTAATTCTCACTTTAAACCCACTATCAGTTCCATTTCCACCTGGCACCGCTTAGAAACCGTGCCCCTGATGCCATCTCCCTTTTATATCGAACCGGTACAAATGGAACCCCCACAGTCTCGGTGTGCAGGAGGGTGGGCTCAAAACACATCGTCTGCATCAGCTCCCAAGAAGGGAGCACAGATTCTCCATCCTACACCTCCTCCTTCAGACAGCTCAGATATTGAAACTAACCTGTAATATTTACTAGTCTCCCAACTTGTCCTTACATCTTCAATAACCAAGCATTGAGAATCTCATAGAGTCACAGTCCCCATGTAGCAACTGAAATACTGTCACACTAACTGGAGTGACCAAATACTGATATAGATACAGTAGAAACTGCAGATGGTGGAGAATCTGAGTTATCAAGGTGTAGAGCTGGATGAACACAGCAGGGCAAGCAGCGTCAGAGGAGCAGGAAAGCTGACGTTTTGGGCCTAGACCCGTCTATAGAAAAGTACTGATATATTCTCACAGAGTGAGTCAAATGATAAAATGCTGTAACGGAAAAACAGAAATCCTGACACACACCAGATGGAATGAATGAAATATTGACAAACCACAGAGCCAGAGATATTCTGACAGGCTCCCCTTATTTGTGTAAGTATTGGTGTATTTGTGTGTCCATCTGTGTGTCTTTGTGTCGAGCATGTCTGACATTCTCTGTGCTGTTTGATGTGATGCAATGTCACCCCCTGCTGGTCTCCACACGCCACTGCACATTTAGTTGCTGAGGGTGAGAGCCATCAGGGATTTATTGAGAGAGAGACGGGGAGGGCAGCAGCTCACAATACCATCCAAACTGATTTCTTCTTCATGTACTTACCTAAATGTCTTTTAAAAGTTGTAACTGCTTCCACTCCCACCACATTCTCTGGAGGTTCATTCCACACACAACTGACTCTCTGTGGAAAATAATTACCACTATTGTCTTTTAAAAATTATTACTCCTGTGAACTTAAAATAACCTCCTCGTATTGAAATCCTTCACCTTAAGGAAATACATCTTTCATTCAACTTATCTGAACCCCTCATGATTTGATAAACCTCCATAAAGTCACACCTCAATCTCCTATGCTTCCACAAAAAAAGTCCCAGACGACGTCTGGGCTAATAAACTCAAAGGTCATAGCAATGAAGGCAGCCTTCTCAACCACGCTGTCTATTTGTGTCCCTGTTCTATAACACTGCCAAAAGTCTGACTTTTAATTGTTTAAGTCCTGCCCACATTTGTTTTAGCAAAATTCAACATCTTGCATTTATCCAAATTCAACACCATCTGTCAGTGAGTGAAATTCCCACCAGCCATGTTTTTAATGACTCTCCTCTCTCCAGAGAGGCTCAAGACTTCAGCCTTTATTTTGCCAAAGACTCTGAACTTGGTTTGCCTGGTGCGGGCAAGAAGAGGAGGGGGTTGGATTGCAGACCAGCCAGTGGTGAGGAGACACTGGAATGTAATTTGTTGCCTTGTAACAATTAATGGTTGAGGGCATCACATGTTAGAGGCGAGAAATCATGAACTGCAATCAGGCCTTTTGGGGCGGGAAGTTATACTCTTTCGTTGTCGCTGGTGTTCAGTAATAATATCTATTCGAGATCCTTCATAGCACACTGTGTGTCTTCAGGATTTCTTTCTCTAACATTGCAGTGTGCAGATAATAGCCATTTAAGCTGGAACTCATAGCCAAACAATTAAAAATGTTAACTGTTTATCTCGATGGCACAGCATATGCACTCCACATCCTACAACTGAATAAAAATTGTTCCCTGTCTAATTCAACAAAATTGAACAAAATTTCAGAAATCCATATTTAACTGAACGCTAGCACTTAAAAAGTGACCCAAAATCTGGGATAACAAAGTGTGAAGCTGGTTGCACAAAGCAGGCCAAGCAGCATCTCAGGAGCACAAAAGATGACGTTTCGGGCCTAGACCCTTCATCAGAGAGGGAGATGGGGAGAGGGTTCTGAATTAAATAGGGACAGAGGGAGAAGTGCACCGAAGAAGGATAGAGGAGAAGATCGGTGGAGAGGGGTGTATAGGAGGGGAGCTAGGGAGGGGATAGGTCAGTCCAGGGAGGATGGACAGGTCAAGAAGGCAGGATGAGGATGTTAGTTGGAAATGGAGGAGTGGCTTGAGGTAGGATAAGGGGATAGGTGAGAGGAAGAACATGTTAGGGAGGTGGGGATGAGCTGGGCTGGTTCTGTGATGGAGTCGGGGGAGGGGACGAGCTGGGCTGGTTTTGGGAAGCAGTGGTGGGAGGGGACGAGCTGGGCTGGTTTTGGGATGCAGTTGGGGAGGGGGGATTTTGAAGCTTGTGAAGTCCACATTGATACCATTGTCTGCAGGGTTCCCAAGCGGAATATGAGTTGCTGTTCCTGCAACCTTCGGGTGGCATCATAGTGCACTGCAGGAGGCCCATGATGGGCATGTCATCTGAGGAATGGGAGGGGGAGTTAAAAAGGTTCGCGGCTGGGAGGTGCAGTTGTTTATTGCGAACCGAACGGAGGTGTTCTGCAAAGCGTTCCCCAAGCCTCCACTCAGTTTCACCAATGTAGAGGAGGTCACACCAGACACCCATTCGTCATATATGTGTTTCATAATATATCTGTTTCATAGTACATCTGAACAAGTTGATTAAAATTATTTTCGAAGTGTGAATTGATCGAGAAGGCAGAGGAATTAAAGACTTTAGTCCCAAGATAACAGACAGAATAGTCATTTGTGTTGATTGCAGTGAAATATGCACTTTTAGCTGTTTGTAAAATCATGAAGTGCTTGGATTGGGTGAATGGTCAAGGTCTTTGCCCCTGAGTAAGTGAGTCCAAAATTTGAAGGCATGGGTTTAAGTTCAGAGGGGAGAAATTTAAAGTGGACTGAAGAGGCAATCTTTTCATGCTGAGGATGATGCGTGTATGGAACAAATTGTCAGAGGGAGTTGTGCAGGCTTATAAAAACAACATTTAAATGACATCTGGATGGCAATTTGATCAGGAAGGGTTTTGAGGGACATATGCCAAATACTGTCAAATGGGACGAGAATAATTTAGGGACACCTTTTCAGGAAATCCTCAGAGCAGCTTCCTCAGCACAGACATATTCAACTGCTTCATCAATGTCTTTCGCCACAATAAGATCAGAAGTGGGAACGTTCACTGAAGATTACCCAATGTTCTGAACAATTTTTCACCCGTCAGGTACTGAAGCAATCTGTGTCCATGTGCAGCAAGACCTGGGCAACATCCAAGCTTGTGTTGTTAAAGCATACGTAACATTCAGGTAACAGTACTGCTGGGCACTGCACATTTCCACAGAACAAAGAGGAGCTTGTTCAGCAACTCACACTCACTTCACAGGAATAGATGAAACAATTCAGCCCATCAAAACTCTTGGCCAAGAAGATGGATAGCCCATTCAGACCCTCCAGCCTTTTTCAGAGGATGAAGAGGAGTCTAGTTTTCGGGACCAGATCAGACCCCTCTCAAAAATATTTTATACAGGCTGCCTAGACCCACCAATTTCACAGGTTAAAGGCAAATATGAAGTGTGATGATCCAGATGCAATATAGCTGTTTAAACTGTTTGATGTTAAGCAAAACACAATTTTTTCAGCACTATAGTTAAAATACAAACAAAGAAAGAGGAATTTAGAATAACTCTATTGCAAAATGTAGCAGAAAAATCGTTACAGTTACTATTATGAATTACCTGTTCCTGTATAGTAAGATCCCATAAACACTCCCATTGGCAAAAAGTAAAACTCAGACAAAGATTCTTGCATGCAGTCCTCCAATCCAGTTAGGGAAAGAAAAAAAAACAGAGTGAATAGTAACTAGGAGACATTCATTGAAATGTCGAAGTTTGTTGAGACCCGAAAGACTTCTGAGATTAATGAAAAAACCATAACCCAGAAATCCTAATCTGCGAGAGCTGGAAGGGTCACCGGATCGGGAATATTAACTCTATTATCTCCTTCAAAGATGCTCCCAGATCTGCTGAGCTTTTCCAACAACTTTGTTTTAGTTTGGGATTATGTTTGACAATGGACTGGTTGGGCTGAATTGCTGGCTGACTCTGTAACTCTTTCACTAGCTCTGTTGCCAGCTCCTGATTACTCTGAGATAGAGGTGCAGGAACGTACCAAGCATCAATTCAGTTAGTTTTTTGAGTAATTTCTCTTTATTACTTCTAATCTTCCACAGTTTTACACCATTACCTGTCACTCTGTCAGGTAGTATTTCTGGAAGACTTTCTGTAACTTCGTCTGTGGAGACAGAAGTCATGTATTCCACACAGCAGCGGCTTGGCTGGGTTGAGGAGAAGAGAGATGGCCTCTGTCAGCGAGTGAATGTATTCGCACACTGCAATTAGGAGATGACAGACATGGCACCCACTCCTGCTCCTCAGCCCTATGTCCCTACATTCCATTCTACCACTCAAATCTACTGCACAGGAGCATTTGGAGACCACATTATCCTGGCACCCAGTGAATCAAAACAAAGGGGACGGTTCAGCCTCTGAAGACTATCATCCATGGTTTGGTATGAGATGGAAAATATTCTTGTGGAAAACAAGAGTCGGTGTTGGCGGCCTGACACAGGCCCCCTCATTTCACTTAACATACGTTTTTCCCATCTCCCTTTGTTGATTATGTCATAGATCCAGATTTACTGTGAATACAGCAGCAGCCCCAAACCATACCCCCTGACCCCTGTCATACTGCACCCAGAAAATGCTCACAAAACCCTCTGGCCCCTCTGAATGCAACATTGTTGAACAGTACTTCCAGGAAATTAACAGCCACTCACTTTGCAATAACAAAATATGAGAACACCCGAAACAGGATTCAATTTTTCAGCCCCTCAAACCTGGTTTTCCCTTCACCAACATCAGGGCTGATCTGCTGTAGGCCTCGTCTTCTCTTTCATGCCCAACTGCTTGTAACCCTCAACTCTGATGTGTTAAAAACCATCAACAACCTCACCCTCCCTACTACAAATATTTCAGTGGTCTAGCTCCCCGACGTTTTGGAACGATGAAGCCCCAAATGTCACTACCCTCTGTGAGGTAGAAACACTCCCTGCATGTACGCTGTGACCTATTGGCATGAACAAAAGTTATGATTGTAAGGTAACAATGACTGGCACTGATAGCGACACAGGATGTGACTGAGAATGGTGTCACAGAACCCAAAATAAAATTGAACTGAACAGGATTTTATTTTGACTCCAGACTGTTTGAAGTAATCCGTAGCACAAAGGAAGAGGTTTGTGATTGGTGGACATCATTGCTCTCAGTCCCGGGGTACTCTGTAGGAGATCCTCAGCGTAGCTTCCTTGGCACAAACATCTTCAGCTACTTCTTCAATATCTTTCCCCGCATCTGAAGATCAGAGGTGGAGATGTTCACTGAAGATGACACAATGTTCAGAACAATTTGTAACTGCTCAGTTGCTGAGGCATGCGCGCAAAACTTGGACAGCATTCAAGCTAATGCTGTTGATTGTTGGTAATATTTACGTACAAGTATTGCTACAACTGCTCATTTCCAAACTAATTAAAGAGGAATTTATACAGCACCTCAAACAGGTTAAAATGGAATAAGCCCCATCAAAACTATTGCATAATAAGACGCACAGCCCACTCATTCCCTCCTGCCTTTTACAGAGGAAGACAAGGAGTCTAGTCAGCACATCGAGCTGTTAAACATTTATGAGTGGTCACCGAATCAGGTCATTCAGCCTCTTCCCTGGGATAAGGAATAGGCCATTCAGAACCTTAAGCCACATAAACAGAAATAGGAGGATGTCATTGATGTTCCAGCATGACAAACTAATGAGGCAGAGAATGCCTAGATAGACAGCTCCACGTGGTTTCTCCTGGATCCATTGCGAATGGTAATCACATGTTACTTTAATGTGGTTTTCTGACGGTGAGGAGGGACAGTGGATCGTTTGTGCAAAGGCTCACGGAGGTATCTTCCTTGTCCCAGAAGACAGACTGGTGTCCTCACGGGTGGTCAGAAGCTGGTGGGAATGGCTTACTCTTTCAGACACATGGCTGCTGATAGATTTGAGAACAACATGATATACAATGCAAAGTCACACACCAACTGCAACGTAATGTGGTGAGTGTTCAGTCAGAGCCTAATGCTCTCGCTCAGCTAACATGGCAACACGTCTCATGGGCAAATGAAACATACAAGTTGTCACACTATCAATGCCCCTTTTGGACATATTGAGTATTAGAACGCAACACTGAATTTTCAATTCAAGCACCTCTTATTCTATCACAGTGCGACAGAATAAGCACTCATGTCCTGCACAAGGAGAGGAAATATTTCCACAGTGCTGTAAATATTGCCTCAAAAACCACTCTCCAACTGCAGGACGGTGTCTTTACCACCATATTTGAATATTTTGCAACAATGTACAAATACTACTTACAGCCCTGATTACTTGTTACCCTGTATATATTATTTCAGTTACACACGAACAAGGATATCCAGGCCATTTTCAACAAAAGCACTTCCCAACCACTCACGTTCCGGTAACTACAACATGAGAAGGGTTGTATTGGTTGCCCACGCCCGCAAAAAAATATTTGCCTTGTAAATGATTGTCTTCTCTGTGGTGTGCAATTCGCAACCTGTATAGTATTTTGTCTTCCTTACCATAGACTCGGTTTTTTTTTCATTCTCTTCTCTGCATCCGTCTCAAAGGTGTTCTGAAAATTCAAATAAAACATTCACCAAAATTCTCCACCAACCCCAGCAGCTTTACTGAAGATAATTTCTCTTTCCTGAATGTAGGCTGACACTCTCAAATCACGTCATTATTCTTCTTACCACATCTACTTATCACATTCGTTACTAAGAAAAATCAAATACTTCACTCTCAACTGACATCAAGTGATCTCATGTTAAGTTTCTGTTTTTTTTACCAAAGGATTCTGGGGAATCCAAGATGGTTGAGAAGAGACAATTGTGGCTGATAAAGCTGCTCCTTTTTTGAGGCATTCTCACCGATGATTCTGATTTACCCGATTTCGTAGAGCAGCAATTATTATCTTATAAACCATTGCATTGTCTTGAATCTTTGAAACAAAAATGTTCAACACAAAGGTACCTTTGAAATGGGAGGAATCGAGAAAGAAGGTACCACATGAAATGAGAAAGGATCAGTGAACCTGCACAGCTGACTGACCAGGCAGTCAACTCTCACCACTGATTGCCTGTGATGTTTCATTTCAAGCATCTCTGGACTTTGGAGGTGGGTCAAAAAACACACAAAGTGTAATTCACAGCTAACCTTGGAGAAACCTTAGTCTTGGAGCTCCCAGCAGGAGAAGAGCTATGTGTTATTTTTGTCTAACCATACTCTGTTGTAAATCTACAATGGTGAGTCATGTGCGTTTCTTATTACACCTTCTTAAGGTCTGTCTCTAGAATAAATTTCCCCTAAAATATACAAGATATATATCAAGTTAACAGAATGTTGTGTTGTTTAGAGCAGGATGACTGTGCTATTATCTTGATCTGTAGATTGTTATGGTGCAAAGATGGCCCTTAGTAGAGACCTGTGGCCTTCCTGTTGGATATGGGAGATTAGGACCAATTTCAATGTTGCTGAAGAATGTGTCTGCAGGAAGAGTCTTTGTTTATGAATCCTAACAGAGACAAAGAGGAATTTCAGGAACTAGAGGGTGTGATGCATGTGTGTTTCAGAAGCTAGTGAGGTTAGGAGTAGAAGGATACACCAGATGGAGGCGGGACTGAAGACCTGCTGTGGGGTGGTGGAGGATACACATTTCTGGATACTTGGAATCTCTTCTGGGGTAGAATTGCCCTTTACAAGGAGGATGGATTGCAGCTGCATTGGAAATGGTCTAATATTCGAGCGGTGAGAATTGTTACAGCCATCCCGGAGGATTTAAACTGGTAAGTTGGTGATGGTGGGAAGGGTTGGGGGGGTGGATAGGCTGGAGGGACCTCGAGGACATTATGAGAAAAGGGAGTAGTCTGAGGCTGCTTCGGCTGTTAAAAAAAGAGAAGCAAATCAAATAGGCAAGGCAGGCCAGAGCAAAGCAGGGAATTAGGTAGGACTGATTTCAATGCATGCGAACTGACAGTATCACAGATTAACTCAGGGCATGGCTGGTGACACGGACTGAGATAACATAGCTGTCAGAAATGTGGCTCTGGGATGGACAGTAATGACAGCTTAACCTTCGAACACGTCGCTGCAATCAGACAGGTAGAAAAGGGTGCAAAGGAGATGACGAGGAAGGGTGATTGGCATTTTTGATTTGGGATAACTTTCCAGTTGTGCTTAGGGAGGATATGCCGATGAGAACGGCCAATGAAGTTACTTGCGTGCAACTGGGAAATAAGAAAGTGATGATCACCTTGTTGGGATTGTAATATAGAATGACCCCCATACCCGCCCACAACACAAAAAAGTCAGTGGGAAGTTGAGAAGCCATTTTTAAAGGATATCTCTGATATCTGGAAGAAGAATAAAGTGGTCATGGTAGGGGATTATAACATTACAAAAGTAGACTGAGACTGCCATAGTGTTAAGGAATTGGAAACCTATTTTATAATTAATAGAATTATGATTTTTGCCTCCAGAGTGCCCTCCAACTGACACTTCAGTCACCTTCCCTGCCTTATTTCCTAAGACTACGCCTAGTTTTGTACCTTCTCTTGGAAGAAAATTTTCTTGTTCACTAAATGGATTTACCTCCACTTTACAGTACAGATGGATGTCAATGACTCATTATGTGTGTACCAGCTTCTGAAAGAGCTATCCAGCAAGCTCATTTCTCCTGCCTCATCTCCATCATCCTGTGAATGCATCTCTCATCTGGTGCAACCACTTATCAACCTTCAACTAAAAGAGTGTTTTGAGTATTCCCTCTTTGTTCTAATTCTCCACAGTTCCTCATTTTCACTGGTCAACCTGTTCCCTGTTATTTCTAGAACATTTCCTGTTCCTCCCTTCATGGAGACAGAAGACGGCAGCTTGTGTCACCTCGTGAATATATTGGAGAACAGCACTCTGGCACATGATGGATATGTCACACACTCCTGCCACGGAATTTCTACAATGAAAAAAGATCACTTGATGGCCATTGTCAGTACTGCCCTCTCCCTGGTGTATACATGTGCACTCTCTCAATGTCGAAAATGCCTTCCCCTCCTTAGTTTATTTTCATGACTGATAAACCGTTAAATCTCGACATAGATGCAGTGGCTTGAAATATTAATGAGTCCGCTCATAATAGAAGCAGTTGACAATGTAACTGTACAATTTTCTGTACCACAGTCACAATAACAGCAACACTACTGATGCTGGTGAATTTGGCTGCAGCTGTTGGGGATGAGATTGCCGAGTGGTGTTATTTCTAGACCTATTAATCCAAGGACTCAGGTAATGAACAACACCCCGATTTGAATTCCACCATGGCAGATGGTGAAATTCAAACTCAATAAAATATCTGGAATGGTGTAACTATGAAGCCATCGTTGATCATCAGGAAAAACCCACCTGGCTTACTAATGTCCTTTTAGGAAGGAAATCTGCCATCATCATCTGGTCTGGTCTACATGTGGCTCCAGACACTTAGCAATGTGGTTGATTCTCAAGTGCCTTTTGGAATGGCCAATCCAGCCACCCAGTTATATCAATCACGACAAAGTCTCAAAGAAAAGACACAAGACAGACCTATTTGCTAGCAACATATAACATGTGGACTGCAGTGTTTCAAGAAAGCAGCTCACAAATACCTTCTCAAGGGCAATGAGGAAAAGGAAATAAATGCTGGCCCAGCCAGTCACACCCACATCCCATTTATGAATAAAAGAAGGTCAACACACTCAGGAACAACAGACTGAAGGGCCATAACTCAGTTTTAACAGAGGTGTGGATGTAAATATACATGGACATGATATTCAGAAATATTTGAAAGGGAAAAAATGTAATTAATCTCACATATCATTTCCATCCCAGCTGATCTTCAACACTTCTTTTGTTTGCTACTTTTTCTCTCGCCCTGTCTTTCTCCACTGGCTCAACTCATTCTTTCTCCCCTTTCGAACCAATGCCCCTATCACAAACATAAATCATAATATTTGCCAGCTCATCACAGTTCTGATGTATGGTCAGTGGACTCGAAATGTTAACTGTTTTGATTCTGTCAGAACCTGCCAAACCTGCACAGCTTCCTCAGTACTTTGTTTCTTATTTGTTTCAGATCTCCAGCAACTTTCTTTTTGTTTGATTTAACCGTTAATTTGGGTATTTCATTGGATGTCAACATCGCTGGCAAGGGCACCATTTGTTTACCATCATTAATTGCGCTTGACTTTGATCATTCCACAAGGCAGTTTGAAGCGAAAAACATCTTAGTGGGTCTGAATTCACAATTAATCCAGACCAGGGAATTACGTGAGATTTCTTTAACAGAGGACATCAGTAAAATGAGATAGGTTTTTAGACAAAATGTTGCTGATTTTATGGTAGCTATTAGTGAAATTCGCTTTGGTTCCGATTCTTATCATTACAATTTAAGTTCTGGAACGGACTGTGGTGGGAATTGAAACAATATCTTTCTTGTAATAACTTGTGCCTCTGAATTACCTGCCCAGAAACTTAACTGCTCCAACATGATTTCCCTGCAGTGAAGTTACCTCAGAGAAAAGAACAAGGGTATGATCAAAATATTTGTAACTTGACGACTGGCCAGAAGAGAGCTGGAACCATTAAGTCTGAATGTTACCAAGGCATAGCTCATAGTTTATACAGCAACAGCACAAAGGCACAGGTGGAGATTGGGGATATTATAGAGATGGTGTTGTACAGGTTTGGTGATGGAGACAATAGTTAGACATAAACAAAAAAAAAGGCCCTCAATGTTAAAAACTGTCTTGTTCTCCGATGTTTGTGAGGGATACTTCGGAATTTCATTGCTAGTGATGTGACGTTTCAGTTGAAACTGAAGGTAATAGTTCCTTCTTTGCCAAATGTAAGTAATGGAAAGAGCAATGGAGTTGAATATGATTTATGGAATTAATATACAGGCAGAGATAGAGAGACTTACCAGGAACAACAACACTAACGAGAATGGGATAATAACCGGCCTGAATAACCAAGAGTACATCTTGTACCGATCTTCTAATGTTGACTAATGCGCAGTAAGATACATCAGTGAAACAGATAAACTCCTGTCCATTGTTGCAACACTACAATTTATTCTGGTCTCTCCTCTCCTTCTATCTGGAGTTGCTGATCCCTGTTCGTGATGTGGCTGATTCTCCCAATCATAATATGGGATAAGACATTGAATAGCTTCCCTTTGTAATAGGAGAGTGAAAGCTTCCTGTGATACAGTGAGAATCCATAGAGACTGACATCAATCACAGTCACTGAACAAACAGTACCAGTTAAACCGTTTCAATAGAGCACCTTCAGCTCCCAATAATAACTGAACTGGATTGTATGTTAACACCGTCGGCTACCAGTCTTGTACTCCATCACCAATTGCTCTGACGAAGTCTTTAATGAGAAGTAAAAGTGAATGGTTTCTTTCTTCAGGCCAAATAGTTCTGCTGTTTTGTCCATGTAGAATGCTATAATCACCTGCATCAAGACTCCCCTCCAAAAAACAAACAATCAAAATGTAGTTACTGTGCTGATCACTCCTCAACAACCAAAATATTGTCAGTGGGCGTAGTTCCCTGAACTTGTAGCGGAAGTGTGGATTTGTCTGGATGTTGCTCTCATTGCTGTGACAAACCAACTTTGTATCTTCAACACTCACTGTTCTTCATTGCAGGATTTGTGCTTTAAATCAAGAACATTTGCATTTCTTGATTCAGTTTAAAGCCAAACACGACGTGTAAAGTGATGTTGTTCATTAAAGCCCATGGATTAATAAGTCAGGGACATGAGTGGGACTTTGGCTCTGGTTCAGAGTGGAATGGGGTAGTGGCTGTGGAGACTGGAGGGGTGTATGGTGATATCCCAATGTCACCAGCATTCAAGCAACACTGATTCTAACAGACAGCATGGAATGTAATGCAGAGCAAAGAAACAGGTTATATTTGGGAGATGGAATTCCAAACAACAATGTGAGAACAACATGATCATTTAATTGTGATGTTGCGAATTATATATTATGTATAAACTGTTTAAACACAGGACATACAGATTGATAAGATTGTTCATACGTGCAAAGGGTATTCAGAATTAAAATCGGACAAAGATTACAAACTGTGAGGGATATAGAGAGATTAAGGGACCACATTGGTAGGGATTTTGGTCATTCCCCGCAGGTGCAGAGATGACCTACTGAGTGATCACCAGCTTTGCTGTAATTATTCTGAGGTATGTATGAAAAGTTTTCTGACCCTGAGGGGACAAGCTTTATCAGTGAAAGGCACAGACTGTGTTGTCATGAGTAATCTATTTCTGTTGTCTTATGACGTGTAGTTGCCTCTAAAATATCTTTTCAATCAAAATAGATTTCCTGATATTCATGCATTTAGGAGGATACTAGTCAAAGTTCTTTCTTTTGGAACGTAAAGAAGAAACAGGTTCTGGTGTACTAAAGGTGTAAACTGCACAACAGCTCTAATGGAAACAGGAATGGACTATATTGTCTCACATGTAACCACTTTCAAGTTGTGGACCCATTAAGAAAAGCAAAATGTTAGAAATGGCAATCTGAAATACAAACAGATTTTGGTGGAGAAATGCAGGAGATGAGGCAACATCTGCAGACAGATTTACAATTAACATATCAAGGCTGATGTGAACCTGTTCTGAAAAAGTCATATTGGACTCACAAAGTTAATTCTGTTTCTCTCTGCTCAGATGTTGCTAGACCTGATAACTTTTTTCCCAGCATTATTCCAGCATTATTTTTTGTTGCTCTTTTGGACGCAATTTGTCTGATCTGAACCAGAAAATGAAGCTGTCATTTAAGTTGACTCTCGAGTATTTGGTCTTGGCCATTAAATGAGACATTGCAAAGTTTCTGTATAAACAATACCTAATATCAATGGTATCTTGTATTGACATAAATTACCTTGAACAGTTTGAACTCATTGGCATTGATATCGCACAATTAGTCCTTTGAATGTAACTGATTGAAAATGATGGGGATCGTTACCTCAATGTCATGCCGTGCTCCTGATGTTGCTGGAAATACACTCGTCTAGAAAGTCTTACCGTTCTGAGACTTTACTCTAAGCTGTGAAAATATAAATTATCTTGGTACTTTTAATAGGACACATTCATCCATCGGTTCTGGCAAACACTAGCAAAGGCTGAGTTTAATTGTTGTCACCAACAGCTCTGGAGAAGGTGACATAGAGCTGTCTTCCTGAGACTGTTTTAATCTAAGTGGTGTAGATGTAATCACAGAGCTCTTTTTAAATGGATTTCAAGATTTTACTTTTATCATATCACGTAAAGCAACAGCAATTTTCTGCCTCTTCAGGATGACATGTGACTTAAATGACAATTTGCAGAGTACGACTGGTGGCATGGGAATGTACTCTGATCTCACTTCAAATGACTTTGGAACATCAGCTGAAACAATAAAGAGTGAAATTGCACGAGCACAGTTTGTTTGAAGAATGTGCTCACTGACCTCACAATATTCCAAAGCAATTTTAGTCATGGATTTCCAATCCTGTCAGGCGACGTTTGTCCTATTTGTGATGAGGCAGTTTGGTTAAATGTCCTCTCAGAGTTACGGAAAGAAGTTTCACTCTGCACTACGGGGAACAGAATGATCCCATTTCCAGTGCATTAGAAAGTGGTAAACACACACTTCTATCTGCTCCTATTGGGCATTGGTAATTTCAAACTCATCATTCGCTGCTGGTCAAGAGCAACATGGAAATCAGCAGCTTCTATCATCCCAGTTCAAGGACAAAATGGGAAAAGTGGGATGGTGAAATGGGAGAAACCAGGGAAGTGGTGTGATATACATTGGAATGGAAGAAGAGGAGTTTGAGGGGAGATGGTCGGTGGAAGCGTACGTAGCAGCAGAAGGAACAGTGTAAGGGATGAAGAAGTGTAAAGAAGGGCGGACGAGGAGTGAAAAACCTCAGAAGGGATCACCGGACCGAAAATGTAAATCCTGACTGTTTTCTTTACAGATGCTGCCAGACATGCTGAGCTTTTCAAGCATCTTCTGTTTTTTGTATCCAGTCCTCTGCTTGGGCTCATGACATGTTGCTGTGAGAAACAATCCTTGATACACTCTATTAATTGTTCTTCAAGGCGATCCTTGCCAAATTCATTATTATAGTCAATATGCATGCGCAAACCACCCATAATTACTATTGTGTCTTTCCCTCAAGCCCTCATTATTTCTGGGTATATACTATGCCTTATACTTTAGAAGCATTGTGGCGTGGGGCTGAAAATTAGTCCTACCAAGATGTTTCTTCCCCTTACTGTTCAATTATACCCAGTCTGATTTATCATTTTGGCCCATCATGCTAATATCATTTACTAATATAGGCTTGATATCATCCTAAAGCAATAGAGCAACGCCACCTCCTGCTCCTTTTTGTCTATCTTTTCAGAATACTGAGTAACCATGGGAATTTTAATCCACAACCTTGACCTTTCTCTGACCATGTTTCAGTAATCCTGACTGGATCATACCTATTTATCTCTCGTTGTGTGGTCAGCTCATCAATTTCATCCAAATGATCTGTGTAATTAGTACGAAGTTTTAAAATTAGTTTTATTGACTTGCTTTTCTCTTTTAATACCTTTTTTGTGCACTGCGCTTTCAAGACTCTCCATACACACTTATTAATTACTGGTAATACTGACCCTGATCTCTCTAGTTTATTCCAACTCCAAAATGTTTCCGTACTGTCATTTGAGTCACTTTCTCTGCCGAATTGCCCAAGATAAGGTCAAAGTTTGCTCCTTCTCTCATAGGAACATTTACATAGTCATATCGCATAGACACAGTCCAAACTATCCATGTCAAACATAACCCCAAACAAAACTGATCTCACCTGCATTCTCCTGGCCCATATCCCTTTAAACGTTCCCTTTACATGCACTTCACCAAATGTCTTCTCAATGTTGTAATTGTGCCCACATTCACTGCTTCCTCAGAAAGTTCATCTGACATGAAAACCACCCTCTTTGTGAGGAAGAATCAAAAAACGTTCATGTCTTTTTAAAATGTCTCTCCTCTCAACTGAAGAAAGCTCTCAGTCTTGAAATTCCCCATCTTAGAGCAAAGAAAATATCATTAACCCGATCTGTAGCCTCATTATTTTATGAACTTCTATCAGATTGCCTCTTAGCCCCCGACAATCCAGGGAAAAAAGTCCCAGCCTATCCACGTTTTATTTGTAACTCAAGCCTTTCATAACAGGCAACATCCTGATAAATCTGTTCTGAACCCTCTCTAGCTTAAAAATATCCTTCCTCAAAACTCGCTAGCACCTATGGGTGCAATACGCTAAAACTGGCCCGAAGATGGGAAACCAATGACTTCCGAAACAGTGCCAAAGCGAACAGTTGTACTTCCTGCATGAATGCCTCAGGAAAAAGGTACTATCTAACTGTCTGAAATACAAACTTCACCTTAACACACTACTAGCCTAAAGAATAGCTGAGCAAAACGGCGGCAAGAGTGCTTAGAGAAGTGATCAATGATGCCCAAAACAGACTCCGCAAATACAACCGTGAAATTTCGCGCCAAAAAACTTTACTCACGAGCACGACAGACCATGAATGGACAGACACAGTAGAACGAGCAATAGACATTAGACAACGGCAAACACAGAGGACGAAAAAATTTAACCTGCAGAAAAAAAACTGGACAAACTCGCACAAAATAACAACGCAGCCAAAACAGAAGCATGGATTAAAAAAAAAGACTTATCTGACAGACCATTAACAGACAGTGAAAAAACCGTCTTAGTTCGAGGGTTAAATTACAACTTCTGGGATGCGGACAAGAAAGGTATCTTAGCAGCGTTTGAAACAACACTGAAAGACAACAAACTCACAGAAGAAACACAGCAAACCATCAGACAGAAAGTCGCACCAACACTAAGCAGGAAAAAGGAAGAAAACACACTCAATACACAAGAAAGGAAAGCCCTAAAAGGACTCAAAAAAGATACCAAAGCATCGTTGTCCTTCCTGCAGACAAAGGACGCTTGACAGTCATTTAATCCGAACAGACGACATTGAGAGAGCCAACGCACAGCTTGCAGATACAGACACTTACCAACAGGTGGCGATAGATGAAACCCCATAACGAGAGAACCGAATCACAGCCTCACTCAAAAAAACTTCAAAAATATGAAGAATTAAACAAGAGTGACTTCAAGAAAATGAAACCAGATGGATCCAACACACCACGCTTCTACGGACTACCAAGAATTCACAAACCAAGAGACCCCTCAGACCCGTAGTGTCGCTACCTGGAACACCAATCTACAGATTAGCCAAGGAACGACACTAAAGACTAAAACGCCTAGTGGAAGACTCACGCCACTCCATCCGCTCCACCTAAGAATTCCTGAACACCATCAAAAACACCAAGATAGAAGAGGATGAAATAATGGTCTCCTTTGACGTAACAGCCCTGTTCACATCCATCAACATCAACCTTGCCAAAGAAACACTGACGACACTATTAGAAGAAAACAAAGACACATACACCAGACACCACCAACCGCATCAGCAAGGAGAACATCATCAAGCTAGTGGACCTACGCCTCACCACCACTTCACTTTCAATAACAAAACCGACAGACAAGCCATTGGTACACCCATGGGATCTCTGATATCAGGATTCTTAACAGTGGCAGTAACGCAGAGTCTCGTACAAACAGCTCTGCCAAACATCCAACCCAAACTTTGTGTCAGCTACGTGGATGACACCTTTGTCATCACCAAACAAATCAAATTAGAGGAAATCTTCAACACCATCAATAATACCCTTAATGGCATAACATTCGCAAAAGAGGAAGAAAACAACAACAAACTGACACTCCTTGATGTCACAGCAGAGAGACCAGACAACGGGGTCCTTCAAACCAGAGTCTACAGGAAAACAACACGTACGGACCAAATACTGAACTACAGGAGCAACCATCCCAACACCCACAAACAAAGCTGCATTAGAGCATTATTCCAACGAGCCACCACACACTGCAGCACAGAGGACCTGTGAAGATCAGAAGAAAATCACCTATACAGCGTGTTCAAAAAGAACGGATACCCAATGAACACAGTCCGCCGATTTCTCTGCAACAAACCCAAACAAACAGACAAAACGGGCCCAGACACCATAACCACTCTGACCTACATGAAAGCCATTTCCGAAATGACTGTCAGTCTACTCGGACCTCTTGGCATCACGGTAGACCACAAACCCAGCAACACACTGAAACAGCAGCTAAACAGCTTAAAAGACCCTGTAGAGACAACAAGCAAAACGAAAGTAATCGACAAGATACTTTACAACAACTGTGACAAACACTACATCGGACAAACAGGCAGAAAGCTAGCCACCAGGATACATGAACATCAAATAGCCACAAAACGACATGACCCACCATCACTAGTATGCTTACATACAGATGAGGAAGGACACCACTTGGTCTGGGACAACACATCCATCCTATGACAAGCCAAACAGAGACATGCACGAGAATTCCTAGAAGACATGCATTCCAACCGGAACTCCATCAACAAACACACTGATTTAGAGCCAATCTACCATCCTCTGAGAAAAAGAACAGGAAATGACATCTCCAAACCAAAGAAACCTAAACAGACAAGTAAAAAGCGGACATAACACCAGCGCTTCATCGGAGTTTCACTGATAATGTTACCTAGAATGGTGACGAAACGTCTAAAAACTAAGCTTCCAGCTCAGCGAGCAAACTCACATCCATATCTTTCTTATACGCAGATAACCACGATTATACTTAGTAATCCGGAAGTGACTTCCAAAATGTACTTTCCAACCTCAACATGACATCTCAACTCCTCACCTGGAAAGACTGAGCAATGAAAGCAAGTGTGTCAAATGCTGTTTTGCCTGTCCTGTCTGCATGTGACAAAAATCTCAAAGAATTATGTTCCTGGCACCCTGGATCCTCTCTTCTCCAGCACTACCCAATGCCCTCCCATTAATTATATAAGCTCTACCTTTGTTTGTTGTACCAAAATACTATACCCGGTTTTATCCAGGTAGAACTCCATCTACTGTTTTTCAGACCATTGAGCCATTTGATCAAGATCCTTTGGTAATCATAGAAAAAAATTCTTCAACGTCTACTATGCCACCAATTTCAGTGTCATCCATGAACTTACTCGCCATGTCTTCGACATCACGATCCAAATCATTTATGTAAATGACAGACAAAAGAGGATCTAGAACTGATCGCTGTTGGATATCCCTGGTGACAGGCCTCCAGTCCAACGTTTTTTGGAACATATTTAATAAACTCTTCGCTCTCTAAACATTTATGGCAGTGCCTGTCAATGTTAGGAAAATTAAACCTCCTATTTTTACAAACTTATTATTCTTACAAATATCTGAGAACTTGTTATGCATTTGTTCCTCTGTTTACCTTTTACTATTGGGAGGCCAAAAATACAATCCCATCAAGGTGATCATTGCTTTTTTTTCTTACACTGAATTTCATCCCATATTTTCACTGGATGATTTTTTAGAAATATTTTCTCGAGTTACAGTTCTCATATTTTTCTTAATCAAAAACGCCACTCCTTCTACTATCATGCCTCCCTTTTTATCCTTGCTACTCTCCGCTCATACCTCTAAACTTCATGAAACATAGACCGAATCCTCACTGCTATTTTTATTACAAATCCTTCGTCACGGGATCATTTTTGTCAACAAACTCTTGTCCTCCAATGTCAGCACATCCTTCCATAGATACAGAGCCCAAAACGGCGCCCAATATTCCAAATGTTGTGTGCCATAGCTGATACAGCTTCAGCAGTACATCTCTGCTCTTGTATTTGAGGTCTCTTGAAAGAAATGTTACAATGGCATTTGTTGTCCTGACTGCTAACTGAACATGCATGTTAACCTTAAGAGAATTCCCGAACTCGGACTCGCAAGGCCCTTTGCACTTCAGATTTCTGAAGCGTTACCCCATTTGGAAAATGGCCTATGGCTTTATTGTTCCTTCCAAATTGCATATACTGACACGTTTCCATACTGGTTTCTGTCTCCCACTTCGCTGGCCACTCTCTAAGCCTGTCCAAACCCGTTTGCAGCTTCCCCTCTTCCTCAGCATTGACTGTCCTCTGCTAACCTTTGTGACATCTGCAATCATCGTAGCAATGCCCTCAAGTCCTTTGTCATGATAATTAATGCATATCATGAATATTGTGATCTCAACACTGACTCCTATGGAACTCATCTCATCACTCCCTGTCATGCTGTAAGACACCCTTTATCCTGACTCTCCGCCTTCTGCCAGTGGGTGATTCCATGAACTGGCCACAAATACCGTACACTTATCTAAACACTCCTTTTACTCCTTTTACCTTGTCAAAGACCTTGCGAAAATCCGAATAGATCACGTCTACTGGTTCTCATTTAACTAACCTACTTGTTACTTCAAAGAATTCAAACAGATTTGTAAGGCAATATCTGCCCTTTATGAGGCCGTGCTTGTTCTGCCTTTTTTTTAACCATGCCCTTCCAAATATGCTGTAGTCTCGTTCTTAATAAAAAATCTTACCAGCAACAGAGGTCAGGCTACCCCGTCCATCGTTTCTACCTCTGCCTCCTCCCTTTATTAAACAGGGTGCTGCATTTGCTATGTTCAGTCATCTGGGACCCTCCCTGACTCCAGTGATTTCCGAAATGCAACAACCCATGCTTCTGCAAACTCCTCAGCTCTCTCCTTCAAAAGTCTTGGATGTAGTCCATCTGATCTGGGTTTTTGTTATCAATTTCAAACATTACGTCATCCCCAGACCCTTCTTATTGATGGCTAGTGTACATAATTCCACCACATATCTTCAACTACAGGTATGATGCTGGTGTGTTACACTGTGAAAACTGATACAAGATATTGTCTTCAGTTCCCTCGCCATTTCTTTGTTCCCCGTTCCGACACCCCCAGCCTCATTTTCCAGGTGTCCAGCGTTCACATTTGTCTCCCTATAACCGTTATAGATACCTTAATACCTTAAAAACGTGTCTTGCAATCTTCGTTTATATTACTAGATATTAGAATTTCATATTTCATCATCTCTCCCATCAGTACTTTTTTTTCAGCTTCATTATAAAGAGTTACCAATCCTCTGGCTTCCACTCATCTTCACTGCATTGTTTATTTTATCTTATCCTTTTGCACTATCCCGAACTTCATTTGTCAGCCATGGTTGCCTTGCCTTCTCCTTAGCATATTTCTTCTACCTTGGGATGAATATTGGCAGTGTCTCCTGAATTACTCCCATAAAACCCTGCCAATGCTGCTTCACTGTCTTCACTTTTTGACTTCTTCCTCCTTCAACTCTGACCAACTCCTCCCTCAGTAGCTCTAACTCTATTATAATATTGTCACACCCAAGTCCATCTCCTCCGTCTCAAACTGCGGGGTGAAATTTATTATATTATGGTCACTGCCTTTTTGGGGGCTCCTTAACTTTGAGCCTTCGAATCAAATCTGCCTCATTACGCAATCTCTAAATCCAAAATTGTCTCTTACTTATTGGGCTCGATCTAAAGCTGCACCATTAAAATCATTTTTTTTTTCAGATTTCACAAAACACTTTCCTTGAGGTTAACTGCCTACCTGATTTTATCAGCGTATCTGCACATTGAAGTCCCCCATTATTGTTGCAATTGCGTTTTTCTTATATACCTTTCTCTGTTCTGACATTTTCATCCCCAAGTCCCAAAGACTGCTGGAAGGCCTGTGCTCAAGATCTACCAGGTTCTCGTTAACATTCTTGCTCCTGAACTCTGCTCACATGAATTCTATGCCTGGTGACTCCATCTCCTTTCTTGCTCTGTATTTAATATTTGAATATTTAAAGCCAACTTAATCAGTAACACGTGAGAACAGCATCTGCTGTTAGCTCCTCTGTACTTAATCTGATGCACAAGGTTCTTCAACCTTGGAAAGTGCTTTCATTGTGAGCAGTCCCTGTCTAAGGTTATATGAAGACTACTTGCATGAATACAACAAACTGTATTTGTACCTCATTCCTCCCAACATAGGGATAGGGAGCGGCAGGACCGTGGGAGTATACAGCATGAGATGTATTCACCCCTCTATTTCTCACAACTCTCAGATAGGGGTAAAATAATGGGAGATTATAGCTTGATGTACTAATCCCTCTCCAGATCAAAGGGACATAAAAGAGTGGGGCCTCAGTGTCTGAGAGAGAGAATGCACTCTGAACTGTGACTCATATCAGGAATAGTGTGGAATATGATCACAAACCATACTTCAGTCACATACAACAGCAAGGTCGTTGAGAAAATCGAGTCATAGAGATACACAGCACGGACACAGACTTTTCAGCCCAACCTGAAATCCTAAATAAACCTAATCCCATTCGCCAGCATTTGGCCTTTATTCCTGTCAACCGTCCATATTCATATAACCTTCCAAGTAGCTTTTAAATATTGTGATTGTACCAGAATCCATCACTTCCTCTGGCAGCTCATTCAATACACGTACCTCCCTCTCTGTGAAAAAGATACTCCTTAGGCCCCTTTTAAATCTTTACCCTCTCATCGTAAACCCTCTCGTTTTGGACTGCCACAGCCCGGGGAAAGTATCTCATCTTTTTACCTGATCCATGCCATCATAATTTTATAAACATCTATAAGCTCACCCCTCAGCTCCCGGGGAAAGTACCCGAGTCTATTCAGCAGCACCTTATAGCTCAAAGCCTCCAATCCTGGAAACATCGACGTAAATCTTTTCTGTACACTTTCAACTTTCATAACATCTTTTCAAGAAGAGGAAGAACATAATTACGCACAGCCTTCCAATAGTGGGATAGTCAACGTCCTGTACAGCCACATCATGACCTCCCAACTGATATACTCAATGCAGTACTAAGACAAACTCGCATACCAAATGCCTTTTTTCACTGTTCCATCTACTGTGACGCCACTTCCAAGGAAATATGAACCTGCACTACAAGGTCTCTTTGTTCCGCAACACTCCCCAGGAACTTACGATTAAGTCTGTAAGCCCTGGCCTGATTTGCCTTTCCAACATGCAGCTTCTCATATTTATTGAAATTTAACTTTACCTGCCATTCCTTGGCCCATTGACCCCATCTGAGCATGATCCAATAGTACTCTGAGGTAACCTTCTTTGCTCTGCACTACACCTCCACTTTATGTGTCACCTTCAGACTCACTAACTACAACTCCCATGTTCACGTGCAGATCATTTATATACATATGACGAAAAGCTGTGGAGCTACCATCGAACCTCATGGCATACCGCTGTTCACAGCTCAGTCTGAAAAACAAATCTTCTCCAGATTCCCCTCTTCTACCTTTGAGCAACTCTGTATCAAAATAATAAAATGTGAAGGCTGGATGAGCACACCAGGCCCAGCAGCATCCCAGGAGCACAAAAGCTGACTTTTCGGGCCTGGGCCCTTCATCAGAGGATTCTCCAGAATCTGCAGTTCACATTATCACTGATACAATTGTAACCTCTTTCTCAAAATAGTCAGTTCTCACTCTATTCCATGTGATCTACCTGTGCTGACCAGTCAACCATGAGGAATCTTGTCAAACACCTTAACGAAGCCGATATTGATCATGTCCACTGTTGTATCTTCTTCAATCCTCTTTGTTACTTCCCCATATAACAGAATCAAAGACTTCCCATGCACAATGCCATGTTGACTAGCCCTGATCAGTCCTTGCCTATCTCTGTCCTTCAGGAATCCTTCCAACAACTGTCCCAACCACTGATTGTCAGGCTCACTGGTGTAAAGTTCTCTGACATTTTCTTACCACATTTCTTAAATAGTGGAACCACATTGGCCAACCTCCAGCCATTCAGCACCCTTCCTGTGCCTGTCGTTGATACATATATCTCAGCAAGGGCAAACCTATAACTTCCTTAGGTTCCCACAGAAACCTAGGGCACACATGATCGGATCCATGGGATTTATCCTCCTCCTCCTTTGTAATATAGACATTTTAAAAGATGTTTAATTCTTTCCACACATTGTCTATCTCCTGTAACCTTCTCCACAGTAAACACTGACATAGAATACTCATTTAATAACGCCTCTAGCTCCTGAAGCTCCACACATCGGTGGCCTTGCTTGTCTTGACGGGGTAACATTCTTGCTGCAATACCCAGTCTCATTTTCCTAATTATGCTCCGAATTCATTTGCCTTCCCTATTAGGCCTTTTTCATAGAAATAAATGCAGTACTACACTTTGTTCCTTCTGCCCTCTCTGTTTGACTTATTGCTTTTGCCAACTGTACCAGTCTCAGACTGATTTCTTTCTTCAATATCTCCATGGTTTCCAAAACTACTCTCCCATTACTAGTTTAAATCTTCCTAAGCATCTCGAGCAAATCTTACTGGCAGTATATTCGTCCGCTTCCAATTCAGGTGCAATCCATCCTTGTCTAACAGGCCACGTTTCCTTCAGAAGACATTCCAATGATGTAAAAATGTGAACTCTTTTCCCCTGCACAAGTTCCTCAATGATGAATTCATCTGTTCTTTCTTCCTCTTCCTCCCCTCATTAGCTCGTGGCACCGGGAGTGTTCGAGACATTTCTACACCAGAGGATCTAACTTTTAAAATCCTGCCCAAATTCCTATATTCACTCCCCTGAATCCTGTCCATTTCTGTTCCTTTATCATTAGTTCCAATGTGTACAAGGTCTACCTGCTGATCCCTCTTCACCTGTTAGAATATTATGCACCCTGTCCGAGATATATTTGCTCCTGGCTCCAGGGAGGCAACACATCATTCTGATCTCTAACTATCAGCTGCAGAAATGTCTGTCTGTGCCTGACTAGAGGCCCCATCACAATCAATGGCCTGGTAACAAGTGTCACAGTATAGGCTCTCTTTGTACAAGGAACTTAGCAGCCAGTGCTGCAAGACAGTGATAGCCACAGGAGACGCCTGAACTACCTGTCTCTGTCTCACTTTCCTGGAGGGCACCCAAATACCTGACTGCATCTTTGGTTTATGGCCTCCCTGCAGCTGCCATACATCATATTCCATCGCCCCTGTAAATTCCTCATTGCCTGTCAGTGCCGCTCCAGTCTGTCCATGCGATCCGATAGGTTTCACAACCTTCTGCTGACATAATCATCACTAACATTGAGACTCTTCCTAAAATCCCACATCTGGCAGGAAGAATACATTACTCTACTCAATGCCATTTTTGCATCTTATCAATCTCCAGACCCAGAAAACAGCACATTCTTTCTGCTATATAGAAAATAAATGCTCCAGGCTGGTTTCATACTTCATTTTTTATATTGTTAAAATTTAATCAAGAGGCAGATCGCAATCACAACACGTTATTTAAAAAAAACTCTACTCACTGTTGTATAGTTTTCAAAAAAAAGTAAATTTACACTTTAAAAGCGACTTAGCTGCTCCCCGTGACATTAGTTGCTACCGACAGATTTCTCCATGGTTAGATATGAATTTCATTGTTTATTTAGTTTGCTTAGAATGATCTCTGATATCCAACAACACATGAAAGCAGACAGCAAAAACGGTAGCTGTGCAGGTTACTGCTGCGTCAGACAGTAGCGTAGAATTCTTTCTCAGTTTGAATCACTTTCCTTGTGGTCACTCTTCAGCGTTAGACAGTTGTTGGGATAGGAGGGAACTTGAAAATTCGGGAATGGATTTTTCAGCAGCAATTGAAGAAGATGGCTTTGATTTGCTAACTTTAAAATGGAGGATATTCCTGAAATGGGGTTGTGAAAAGGTTCGGGCGTTGAGGTAGATCTGGTTATTGAGAATGGGTGTGGGACAACTAACAAGACTATTTGATGATTCCATTCGTGTCAGCGTGTTGATGAGAAATTGGAAAATCTAAGGATGTATCCTTGGTGATAGCAGCTACAAGTAGAGCAAAGTTTGTTTGCAGTTGGGCCAGTTGTCTGTGTAGATGGTAAGATACAGGGTTACTTCTAAGGAAGGTGCTGACGGTGAATATAAAAGAGTGAGGATAAAACAAGAATAGAATGACAGGACCTTTATCGTACCAGTAAAAATGGGGGAGTTGGATTATTGGCAGTTTAGCTGGAAATATTTGGGAGACATGTTCATGTAGTGAAAATCTGCCCAGCGAGAGCAAGAGAATGCTGGCTGGCAATAAAAAAACCCCTGGCTTTGCCTCTGGCTGTGCCCGAAACACTCAGCCTTCCATTTATCAGCCGAATGTGCTTAGCAACTACATCACAATAACAGATGTGCCCACAATCAGCAGGATCGCCTAAACAAGGCGTTCAGCTTCTTTTTGCCTTCTATGTTAAATGTTCATGGCTGCAAATTGTCCAGGCCAAAATCCGTCCATTTCCAAAACTAATCACAGTTAAAAGAATGAATGGCTGCAAAATTGAACACGACAGGGGCTTCAGTAGCCTATTTCGAATTGCAATATTTCAAATATACATTAGTTACCATGTTCACCGAGAATACAAGGGAGCCATGTTCAGAAAAAAACAAAGCTGATTCTTTTCCAATAAAGGGAGGAAAAAGTGATCGAGAATAAAGAAATGCTATGCAATAATTCCAGAATGGAAAGGATTTTCTTACCAGAATTGACTGGGATTTTCGTTCATCAACCTTCAACAATGATATTTGAAGATGAAATCCAATGCAAGAGGCGATTGCGAGCAGCAAACGTGGAGATAACCATGTGAGTAGATAAATGATGTGTTGCTCTTCTATTGGGTTCACTCACGTGTAGGTTTGAATCCTACCGAATGCAATCTGTGGTACTGCTGCTTTGATAAAACAAGTGCCCACGAGGTGCAAATGACACAAACACACTTTCAATTTCTCGCTGCATTTTGAAGAGGTTTGCAAACTGCAGGATCCGCTTAAACAGGCAGTGAGATTGCTTTGCTGCCATTTGTTATGTTTTCATTTCAATTCCCCCAGCATGTGAGAGGCACATGGATACAAACAACAAACCTGTTTTGTTTTAACAAGGTGAGGTAAATGTGAGACATAAGCCTTCGGGTCATAAAACAATTCGCAAATGTTTTGGTTTTCATCCCACAAACAACTGAGATATCATCTGCATCCTCACAACAGCGATGCTCGCCAACAAAATCCAACACAAGAGACCATGCGAGCTGAATCACGTATTTGTGGCTGAGTGATTAAGGTGATGGATTTGAAATCCCTTGGGGCTCCCCCCAGTAAAGGCTGTAATTCTGCCGAATATGGTCTGCTCTGCTGTCACTTTGCTGAAGCAGAGGTCTGTCCTGTTAATGGCTAAAGCAAATCCACTTGCATTTTCTCGGTGTCGTTCGAGTAAGTTTGCTGCCTTTCATATTGCCAGGTTCGTAAGTGTTCCCTATGATTTCTGGTTGTTTTCGAACCTGAAGAATTTTAAACCTCAGTGTCTGTGTTCTTCTGCGTGCCTCAATGAGTTCCACTTGTCTGACCTGCTGAACAAGTTTTTACAGTCCAAAACGACCCATGTCTAACAGTTTTCTGGCTTTGCTTTATAATTAAGCTCAGAAATAAAAAGCTGGTTTAGAAAACAGCAAAGAACATTTTCCTCTTTCTACCTGCCATGTTTACGAAGAACACAAGATGACCACGTTTCAAAACAACAAAGCTGATTCTTTCCGAATAAAGAGATGAAAAAGTAACACTGAAAACAGAAAGGCCATGCAATATTTCCGGAATGGTAAGGATTTTATTCCCAGAATTGACTGGGATTTTTACCCGCCAACGCTCAACAGCAATATTTGCAGATGAAATCCATTGGCAAGGGCGACTGTGAGGAGCAAACCAAACTTTGCTGTAACCGTGGCTGAGTGGTAATGTGATGGGTTAGTAATCCATTGGGTTTGCTCACGTCTAGGTGTCAATCCAAAATACTGCAATCTGTGGTGAGACTGCTTTCAAGAAGTGTTCCCAATGGCCGAATGACACAAACACACTCGCAATTTCTCATCAGAGATAATACGAACTGCCAATGTCAGAGATAACACAATGTGGAATTCGTAAGAGCACAGCACGCCAGGCAGCATCAGAGGGGCTGGAAAGTTGTCTCAGTGTAAGATAAGTGTGTAGGTGGAGGGGGACTGTTTGAGTCTGTGGGAGAGGAATAAACGGAGAGCCATTAGGCCATTCATGTGGGCAATGCAAGCGCACAGTGATTGTATGTCCATGGGTAAGATGTGATGATGAGGGCCTGGGAGCTGGAAGTGTTGGAAGAGGTGGAGGGCTTGGACGGTGTACCAGACATAGTTGGGGATTTCCTGGACAGTAGACGAGAGCTAGGTAAACTCAAGCTAGATTATAACTCCTCTCATCCATCTTCCGGCAAGGATACAATCCTGTACTCCCAGCTCTTCCAACTCTGCCACATCTGCTTCCAAGATGAAGCATTCCAGTGCCCAACATCCCAGATGCCCACTTCTTCCAAGCACTGAAACTTTGCCCCTTCAGTGGTCAAAACGTCTCTCGACCGCTTTCCTTGCGTTTCCCGCTTCTCTGCCCTCACCTCCCCTCCCCTGAACAAAAACAAAGATAGAATCCCCCTTTTCTTCACATATCATCCCACTAACTTCTGATTCCAATGTATCATTCTCCACCAATTCCGCCACCAGCTAACCAACCCCACAACTAAGGATATATTTCCCTCCGCACCCCGGTCTGTCTTTTGCAGGGACTATGATCTTCACGATTCCCTCGGCTGCTCCACACTACCACCAGCCTCACCAACCACGGCACTTTTCCCTGCAACCACAGGAAGTGCTACACCTGCCCCTACACCTCCCCCAGCACCCACATCAAAGGAACCAAAAAACCCTTTCAGATTAGACAGACGCTCACCTGCATATCCGCCAATGCGGTCTGTTGCATACATTTCTCCCGATGTAGCCTCTTCTGTATTTACGAGACCAAGAGAAAGCTCTGAGGCCACTTTGTTTAGCACCTGCGTACTAATCGTGACAAACAACAACACTTTCCAGTCGCAAACCATTTCAATTCCCCCTCCCACTCCCTGGGCGACATGTCCACCCTGGGCCTCCTCCTAGAAACTGGAGGAGTAGCAAATCATATTCTAAATTGGGACCATACTTCCCAATTGTCTCAATGTGCGATTAACCA